>NC_050447.1:10649702-10809702 GCF_903995425.1 Onychomys torridus
GACCTCAGCAGGTACCCACACTCACACATGCACATATTCACACACAGACACACACATACATAGAATTTATTAAAAAGTAAATCTTTTTTAATTGCTACTAATTAACTGGGAAGTACCAAGCAGTATTAGTAATCTAATGAAAAATTAAGACAAAAATATTGACCTTTATAGATTTAATATCAGAATCTAAACCAATGTGTTCTTTTGTTTTTCAAGGTTGGAATACACGCTAAATCATGGTTTATTGCTGGAATCTTTATGATGTTGACGATACATGTGTCCTTCTGGGGTATTCTGCAACACTTGATGCATTACACACAACCCAAACTTCAAAAACCTATTATGAGGTCAAATCTTAATGTATTTGCTATTACTAGTATTGACTGACTTAATTCATAAAGATGATATTAAGTATTTTTTATGTTTTACTTTCTGTAGGATTCTTTGGATGGTCCCAATATACAGTTTGGACAGTGTAAGTATGTTTTATTGTATTGCATTAAGAATTCTTGGGCTGGAGAGATGGCTCAGAGGTAAGGAGTACTTTGCTCTTCTAGAGGACCCGGATTCAATTCCCAGCACCCACATGGCAGTTCACAACTATAACTCCAGTCCCAGGGAATCAATTTCTGATCTCTGTAGGCACCAGGCATGAACATAGCACATATGCATACATGTAGGCAAAATACTCATACACATAAAATAATGAAGTAAATAAACCTTTAAAAAAATCTTTTACAACACTTTTTTTTTCTGGTTTTTTGAAACAGGGTTTTTCCATGTAGTCCTGTTTGGAACTAACTGTAGGCCAGGCTGGCCTCATACTCAGAGACCCACCTGCCTCTGTCTCTCCAGTAAGTGCTAGGATTAAAGGCGTGGGCACCACCACCTTCCTTCTTTTCTAACACTTAACTATGCTTACTAAAGAATGCTTAATAGCCAGGCAGTGGTGGTGCACGCCTTAAATCCCAGCACTTGGGAGGAAGAGCCAGGTGGATCTCTGTGAGTTCGAGGCCAGCCTGGTCTACAGAGCGAGATCTAGGACAGGCACAAAACTACACAGAGAAACCCTTTCTCAAAAAAACAAAACAAAAACAAAAAAACAAAAAACAAAAAAAAGCTTAATAAAGTAATGAACACACAATATTGACTTTTAAAAGATATTAATAGGAAAAATTTTTTGAGACAGGGTTTCTTTGTGTAGCCCTGGCTGTCCTGGAAATAACTTTGGAGACCAGGCTGGTCTCAAACTCAGAGATACACCTGTCTCTGCCACCTGAGTGCTGGGATCAAAGGTATGCACCACCACAGTCCAGCTTTTTCTTTCTTTATGTTTTATTTTTACTTGTTTATTTGTTTTTATATTTTTGAGACAGGGTCTCACTATGTAGATCTGGCTATCCTGGAACTCAAGATGTAGAGCAGATAGGGCCCAAACTCACAGAGAGACCCCTGCCTCTGTCTCCCAAGGGCTGGGATTAAAGATATGCACCACTACAGCTGGCCAAGTTCACTTGTTTTTAGTGTTGGTAAGGAAAATAATAGAATGAAAAATACAGATAATTCAAATATTTTTAATGTGTAGCTGTTTTCCTTGCTCGGTTGCTTAAATTTAAGGTTAGTGGCTCTTATTCTTTTAAAGGATGAAATATTGTAAATTACCCTCATCGATACATAGCCACAAGGGAATACTTTCCCACCCCAGGCATCAAAATGTGCTGATGCTCAGTTCCCTTATATAAAATGGTCAGTGTCAGCATATGGACTAGTGTGTCTCCCCTGTCCTTACGGTCATTTCTAGATGGCATATGACACCTGATAGAACATCAGTGCCATAGGCAAGTAAGGGGACCTCCGTGAGTTCGAGGCCAGCCTTGTCTGTATAGTGAGTTCCAGAGTGCAGACCTGGGGTCAGGGGCTGTTACAAATATTTCTGCTCCAGGGTTGGCTGAACCCATAGATGCAGATTCTCATAAGGATGCTGATAGTTCACTATCATGCTGGTTCTTACCTTGATTAGAATCGGTTTATTCTGTACCCCCGCGCCACGCCAAAAATGGGAAAAAATTAAAAGGAAAACAAACCACTTTCACACGAAGTAGACACAACTAAAAGGAAAATGGCTTTATCCAGGTGTGGTGCTGGCAGCCCTTTTAATCCCATCACCCAGGTGGAACACTGAAGTTGGAGGCCAGCCTGGTCTACATAGTGAGCTCCCAGGAACATCCAGGTTACATAGACCCCTGTCTTGAAGACAAAGCAAAGAAAAAGAAAGAAAGAAAGAAAGAAAGAAAGAAAGAAAGAAAGAAAGAAAAAGAAAGAAAGAAGAAAGAAAGAAGAAAGAAAGAGAGAGAAAGACAGAGAGAGAAAGACAGAGAGAGAGAGAGAGGGAGGGAGGGAGGGAGGGGGAAGGAGGAAGGAAGGAAGGAAGGAAGGAGAAGAAGGAAGGAAGGAAGGGAAAAGGAAGGAAGAAAATGCCTTCTGCAGCACTTCCTGAATCAGTAGCATTTCTCCTAACATCTGTGCTTTTCCACAGTGGTTGGCCTTGAAATTCCCCCAATTTAGAATATATGCCGATACCTGTAGAGACTGTTACGAAGCCTACACCATCTATAACTTCATGGTCTTCCTTATCAATTATTTAACAATGCGGATCCCAAATTATAACATCATACCTGGAATCTAAAAATCAACAACAGCATCTTTTTCCATTCTGCTTCTGTCCACCATGGGCGATGGGAGAGTAAGTGTGTTTGGTTTTGACGGGTCTCTGTGAGGGTCTGAAATATCAGTCAGCTCTCTGCAAGGGGCGGGGACAGTAGGCAGAGCCCTTATCCTACATAGCACGAAGTAGTAGTTTGGAAGATAATAAAATACATTTTTACAATGTACATGTTGAGAGGTTTTTGGTTGTTTTTTTTTTTAATTTTTCATTGCTTACCCCAATAGAAAAGTTCATCAATGTATTGAGGGAGAAAAACCTTAGAAAATATTTAATCAGCATTTTTTTGATAGTTGGGAATTGGAGCCTAAATGACCATGCACATGATCACACAGCTAATTGTCTTGTACTTGTCTCCCCTGCTGAGACAAAGTCACTGACAAAAGCAGCTTAGGAACACAGTTGAGGGTGCAGTCCTTTTGGTGGGAAAGGCACGGGGTAGGTGCATGATGTCACACTGCATCTGCTGTCAGGAAGCAGAGAGGAAAGCCGGAATTCAGCTCACTGCCTCGTGTTCAGTCCAGGGCCCCAGCCTGTGGATCACCGCCCACCCTCAGGGTGGTTTGCCTTGTCCCGGGAAATCTTTCTGTAGACACATTCACGAGGAAGCTGCATCCTGAGGGCCAATGGCCTTATACATGTGCATGTGCACAGGCTCACAGTTCATTTGTGCCTCCGGTTTTCTCCTGTGTTAGTTAGACCCACCACGATCAGTTCTATCAGCGGAGGTCCTGAGATAGTCGGTTTTATTTGGCTCACAGACTCAGTTCATTTGGTCCTGTTGATTTGCAGTGTATCATGGCCAGAGTGGGAAACAGGAAAAGTCCAAGGTCCCAGCACCTTCTTCTGTTCCTTCTGTTCTGTGTCGCACTATAGTGGAGCTGAAGGGAGGCTTTAGGAGATAAAGTTGTTAAATAATGTCAAAGTGGTCCTCAGATGTCCATGTTGCCACCACATTCTTACCCTACTATCATTGAGGAGATCAAAATTGGCAGAATTCAATATAAATAGTGTCAGCTCTCAACGGGATTTTAATTTGGAGGCTTTGCGATGTTCTGATGCCACTGAATAGTTGAGATGTTATGTTCACTTTCTTCTGCAGAATACTGCTTTTTCGATGTAAACTGGGAGTGCTGCAGTACACTGTGATCAGACCAATTATCGGTCTTATAGCATTGTAAGTATGGCCCTCCCTTTGCTTTTTTTTTTTTTTAATCTTCATGATACATGGCTGAGAATATAGCTCAGTTGATAAGAGTGTTTGCCTTGTAAGCACAAAGCCCTGGCTTTAATTCCCAGCACGACAGAAACCAAGTGTAGTGATTCATGGCAAATAATCCTAGCACTTGAAGGTAGAGGCAGGAGAATCGAGAGTTTAAGGCCAGACTGGGCCCTGTCTTAAAAAATAATCTATGTTTTTAATGGGAAAAACAAGTAGAAAAATAATGTTGATGAATAGTGTAAATACATATATAGAAACTGGATTCCATTGCGATGAACAATGCAAAGGATTGCCACGAGATTCACATCCTTTTGAGAGCAGACGGTACAACATATCAGAAAATCCAAAAGCAGACTTACTGGAATAAACAGACTTTACTGAAGTACACAGACTCCAAATTTTAAGAGTTGCCACCACTCCACCTTAAGAACGTGTTCAGGGCTGGAGAGCACTCAATGGAGCACTCAATGGAGCACTCACTGGAGCACTCAGTGGTAACAGCACTTGGTACTCTTGCAGAGGTTTAATTCACTCTAGTTCCAGAAGATCCAGCTCCTTTTTCTGGTCACCAAGGGCACTGAATGCTCATTGTGCACATGTGTACGTGCATGTAAGACATTCATTTGCATAAAATAAGTCTCTAGAAGGTACATATTAAGATATGGGTTTGCTTGGTCAGTCTTAAAGTTGATTTTTGCCATTTTTAAGGGTATGTGAGATGGTTAATGTCTACCAGGAAGGGAACTTTGGTTTCTCCAATGCAAGGACTTACTTGATTACAATCAATAATTTGTCAGAACTGGTAAGTAAATCATCATTCTTTTTAATTTTACTAAATTCATTTCTGTTGCTTAATATTATCAGACACTATTTCTAGAGAAAAATTACCTTTTAATTTGTACATGGAACTTGAAACAGTTTTAATGTATACCTTTATACAATGTAGAAATACAGTGATATGTTCATAAATGACTTGGTAACTTACATGCATAGCTGTTTGCTCTTGTGACAGCACAGCCTTGTGGAGATAAGCATGGTGTGCCTTCTAAATACACAAAACATAATGCAATTGGCCTATTCAGTAGGAGGAAAAAGTCTAATTGGCACAAGAAGATAGAATTTAAATAAAATGCAAGTATTCACCAGGCGGTGGTGGCGCTTCCCTTAATCGGGAGGCAGAGGCAGACAGAACTCTGTGAGTTAGATGCCAGCCTGGTCTACAGATTGAGTTGCAGGACAGACATAGCTACACAGAGAAACCCTGTCTCAAAAACCAAACAAATAAACAAACAAAATAGCAAGAATTCAAATCTCTGATCTATATTTAGAATTGAAGGAAAATTTAAAAAATGACTTTTTTTTTCAATTAAAAATGAGTGCTGTTCTTCTAAAGACTTTGGATAGTGCTTTTTACAATATAGCAACAAACACTTCTAATACATAAATTATTAAAAGTTTATAATGCAGCCAAGCATGCCATTGCATGCCTTTAATCTCAGAATTTGGGAGGCAAAGGCTGGCAGATCTTGAGTTTGCAGCCAGCCTGATCTGTAAAGTGAGTTCCAGGACAGCCAGGGCTACACAGAGAAACCCTGTCTCAAAAAACAAAAGAAAGAAAGAAAAGAAGGAAGGAAGGAAGGAAGGAAGGAAGGGAGGGAGGGAGGGAGAGAGAGAGAGAGAGAGAGAGAGAGAGAGAGAGAGAGAGAGAAGAAAGAAAGAAAGAAAGAAAGAAAGAAAGAAAGAAAGAAAGAAAGAGAAAGAAAAGGAAGGAAGGAAGGAAGGAAGGAAGTTAGTTTATAACGGAAATAAGTGGAGTATGTCTCCAGAGCTTTCTCTCCCATTCATCTTCATGACCAGTAGTCTTTTTTTCTGGGAATGTAGTCTAAAGAAATGGTAGAAGTGTTCTTGCCTTCTAGGATGTAATGCCCATTATAAACAGGACTGGAAACACTCTAAACATGGTGGGCATAGTTTGGTCTTCCCATTGGCATTTAGACAGATACTAAAAGTAAACCTTATGAAACATACACAAAAGTTAGCTACTTTCAGCTGAAAAAGACATTGGGGAACAAATACTTATTTTAGTTCATGACACATGTTGGAAAATTGGGTTATGATTGTGGAATGTGCCTAGGATGTTTGCCTGTCACACAGCCCTGGGTAAGATCCCGGCATGAGGGTCACAGTTCCTATGTACAGAGCAATGGCTCAGTGCTGAGAGTCTGTTTGTTTTCAGTGGTACTAGAACTAGAACCCAGGGCCCGTGAGTGTGTGACCAGCACCCTGGGTGGCCCTGCTCCAGTGCAAGGGTCTGAACTCGGTTCTTCCTTTACTGCTCTCAGATCCTGGAGTATTTTAAATGAGCATAAAGTATCTCCTGGTTTTAATGGGAAAAGTAAGCTTCCAGAAATGCTGCTTGCTGTTGAAACGCTGGTTGGTTACTGTAACTGACTCTAAAGACGTGGGCACTTATTTTAAGAAGTAAGGCCGGCTGGACTCACACACTGCTCTCAAGGAAATGGGTTTGTGTGATGCAGATTTCATGATCACAGTTTTCTTGAAACTGTGCTTATTTAATGTGTTGTCTCATAAACTGTGTGTGTGTGTAAATGTTACACAAGAGATTAGCTAATAATAATAATCTGCTTTTATAAAAGTGGCGGTAATTTGTGTTGCCTTTTTCTTTGACTGAAGGAAACCTTCCGTTCATGCCATTTGTTTATTGCTTTGAGTTCCAGTACAAGAACACTTAGAAACATATTCAGGAAAAATGTTACATATCTCTCTTGAGAATCTCACATACATGCATCTTCAGCAACGTATTAAAAACACTAAAACATCGGCTGATTAGCCCTAAGCTCTGCCGGGAACATCACTGTAGACTCTGGTTTTGGCTTTAACTAAGGGCTCTGTCACTGTCTTCCTAGTGCAGGATGTTGAAAGTTGCTTTTGTTTCTAGGCCGCCATGTACTGCCTCATGCTGTTTTACAAAGTGCTACAGGAAGATCTCAGCCCTATACAACCCGTTGGCAAGTTTCTTTGTGTCAAACTTATAGCTTTGGTATTGTTCTGGTAAGTATTGCTTGCTCTTAAATATTCTCATTTTATAAATGCCAATAAAACTGTTGGTAAAGGGACTCTTTTAAACAATGTGAATACGACGCCAGGCTCAGGGGTGCCTGACTGTAATCCTAGCACTTGGAAGACTGAGGCAGGACTACCATGCAAGGCCAACCTGAACTAGGAAGATGCCTTTGGTGTTGGAAAGAGGATCAGCAGTTAAGAGAGTGTGCTGTAAATCCAGAGGACTGCAGTTTGGTCCCCAGCACCCATGTCTGGTGGCTCACAACATCATGTAACTCTAGCTCCAAGGGGTCTGAAGTCCTCCTCTGGCCTCTGTGAGCACATGCACATACTTCCAGTCAGACACACACAAGAACATCTTTTTAAAAGGGCACCCCTTCAGCTCTTGTAAGACTTACAGAAACAGGGGGTGGAGAGATAGATGGCTCAGCGGTTAAAAGCACTTGCTACTCTTGCTGAGGACCTGGGTTTAGTTCGCAACACCAACAAGGTTAGTGGCTCACAACCTTCAGATCCAGGTGGGTCTAATGCCCTCTTCTGGTATCTGCAGATACTGCACATGTATCGTATACATACATGCAGGCAAAATGCATACAAATTAAAATAAATATTAGTTTTAAAAAATTAAAAAAATAATAATCTTAGGCATCTGTGGTGGTACATAACTGTAATCCCAGCATTCAGAGTGAGGCAAGAGAATCTCAAATTGTGAGTTTGAGGACAGCCTACTCTATAAAGCAAGTTGTGGACCAGCCTATGCCACATTGTGTTACCTTGTATCTGAACCATCAAAGAAGCAGTCAGAGGGCCACTGTGACATTTAAAAGATGAAGATAATTTGAGATAGCCTAAATATCTTGATGCTGGTGTGGTGGTGTATACCTTTAATCTCAGCACTCCCTGGGGAGGCAGAAGCAGGTGATTCTCTATGAGTTCAAGGCTAGCAAGTTTGAGGCCAGTCAGCTACATAGGGAGACCCTGGCTCAAAATGAATGAATTACCTAAATTCTGTCATAAATGAAACAGTACCAATTTGGGAGAAAATATTTAATGACAGGGAAATGTTTATCAGTGAGTGTCCTTTAAAACACAAGGTAGGGCTGGAGACACATCAGTGTCTGCATGGTGTATTCACAGGCCTGCTGTCTGTCTGTCCTCAATGTCACAGAGCAAACACCAAAGTAGCCGTGGTGTTAGGACAGGATAGGTACTAAGAGATATAGAAACAAATAGATCCACTTTAGCAATTCAGTAAGGACAAAGGAGAAGGAATTCGTGAAATTGCACTGCCCGAGTAATCATTAGCAGTTGAAGGCATACATCATACACAGTCCTCTACAGAAGTAGCTTATGCTATAGGGACTTCTGGGACTCGATGGTATTATATATGATACATATTATAATGCAGATACTCTGTGGGCTGGCAGGCTAGCTCCCTGGGGAAAGGCACTTGCTATGCATGCCTAATGAACTGAGTTTAATCCCCAGGACCCCTGTAAAGGTGGATGTAGAGCACCAACTCCACAAAGCTGTCCTCTGGCACCCTGCCACACTAATCATAAGAAGTTTGGCTTAAAAGGGAGAAAAACAAAACTGAAATTAATAGGGCCAGTGAAATGGATCAGCAGGAAAAGGTGCTTGCCATCACCAACCTGACAATTGGAGTTCCATCAAAGCGTCCATGAGGTAGATGGAAAGAAATGACTCCTGCAGGCTGTCCTCTGACTCCCACACACACATGTTACATGTGTGCACACACACAGCCAGAAATAAATATTATTAATCTCAGCACTTGGGAGGCAGAGGCGGCCAGATCTCTGAGTTTAAGGCCAGGTTGGTCAGCATAGGAAGTTCTAGAACAACTAGCTAGGGTTCCATTGGTACACCCTGTATCTCTAAATGAATGCATGAATAATAAAATAAAATCCTAGTAGTGAATACACATGTAAACATACTTGAGTATCAGGCCTTTACTTATAAGCTGTTAGAACTTAGAATCTAATTATTTGTACATAGTTTCAAAGCAAAAAAGATATCTGAACCAAATGATGAAGTTCTGAGAATATATAATGAAGTTCATCTTATGAAGCTAGGAGAATAAATTTGTAAGGCAGAGTGAGTATATTTAATATAAGCAGATCTTGTTTGGGAATATGCCCTAAAGGCAGAACAGTGGGGAGTTCTGGGGTATGTTGAGGCCTTAACTGTTTTTAGGTGCACATTTTAATCTCTTTGTGTATATGATATGTATGTGTTCATTGTGTGAGTGGTGACATGTCCATGCCATGTGTGCATGTGGAAATGAGGACAGCTTTGGGTATCAGTTCTCGCCTTTCATTTGAGATAGGGTCTCTTAATTGTTCACTCTGCACACATCAGGCTCACCAGCCTGCAGTCTTCCCAGGATTCTCTTACCCCACCTCTCGGCTCACTGCAGGAGCACCGGGTTTCCAGATGTGCACCACCATGCCCAGCCTTCCCTGGCTTCTGTGGTCTACCTCAGGTCCTCACACTTGTGCATCAAGTGCTTTACACACCGAGCCCCCTCCATCACCCCTAATTGCATAAACAGTTGGTCATTTCATGATCTAGATTTGACATTTACCTTTTCTTGACATATAGGCAAGCAGCACTTATAGCTTTGTTGGTTAAGGTGGGAGTGATTTCAGATAAGCGTACATGGGAATGGCAGAGCGTGGAAGTTACCGCCACAGGCCTGCAGGTAAGTAGTGCTGTCTGTGAACTCAAGGGGTTTTACTGTTTAAGCAGTTTGACACAGTGTTGCCCCAAATGTACAAACAGTGAGCAAGGCTGTTAGCTTACTCTAGTGAGGAGCGGGAACCCTAGAGAAATGGCCCATAGGTACTGATTGGTAATGTTTTATTCCTGGTCCACATATATCTGCACGTTTCCTTTCAGTCCTTGGGGCATGGATTAAGAAATACTTGACTGGGGAAAGCAAAAGAGATTAAACCTTGGCTTGTCATGTTTTGAAGTAGAAAACATAATGTTGAAAAATGAATATAATCTGGATTATATTTTAAAAGTTGACCCCCTATGTAACTTTGAAAATGTTAGCATTTTGAAAAACTAGATTTAAAGCCAAAGGTGATGGATATTTTTGTGGCTGGTGTAGGATTTCATAATCTGCCTTGAAATGTTCATTGCGGCCATTGCCCATTACCACGTATTCTCCTACAAACCCTACGTGCGAGAGGCAGAGGAAGCCTCGTGCTTTGAATCTTTTCTGGCTATGTGGGATATATCAGATGTCAGAGATGATATTTCTGAACAAATAAGACATCTAGGTAAGTAACAGCTATTTAACTTTGGTTAGTGTGTGTGTGTATAGTGGGCAGGGGGCAGAGTGTGTCTGTATGTGCTCGTAGGGTCAGAGGTGAACCTCAGGTGTGGCACATCAGGAGCTGTTCAGCTGGGGTTTTGGGACAGGGTCTCTCACTGTTCTGGGGCTCACAGACTCAGCTAGGATGGCTGGCCAGAAGGCCCCAGGGATCCACCTCTGTCTCACTAGCACAGGGACTGCAAGCATGCCCAGCTTTGGACCCGTGCTGAAGATTGAACTCAGGTCCTCATTCTTGTGTGGCAAGCACTTTGCAGACTGAGGTATCACCCCAACCCAACTACATAAGCTTTACTCTGGTAATTTAGGAACTAAGACATACTGAAAGCAGTGCCATGACACAGGCCCTTCAAATTTAGGGAGGACACTGAGGGGACTATTTTTAGAATGGTAGAAATAACTTGTGGCTAATAAATTTATATTGTCTTAAAGGGAGAACAATTCGAGGGTATCAGAAAAAAAAACAATTTCCTGAAGATCCGGAGTATACTGAGCATACACATCTGCTTTCCTCATCCTCCCGAGATGCACTTTCTGCAGGTTCAAAGCCATCCTCACCCCAGGGCCAATATCAGGCCTTTGCACACACGATTATTTCAAAGAATGCAGCTTTTGCATCCAAGCTATGTGAACACATTGTGATTGATATCCCAGAAGATCAGGAACCTCCTCATACAGTCCAATATCAAGACTTGGAAGACACAGATACTTCACAGGATACACTTTCTGAAGCCGAGCCCTGTGAACATGTCATTATTGATATCCCAGAAGAGCAGGCGTTCCCTGGCTAATAAATTTATATTATCTTAAAGGGAGAACAATGAGAGACTATGGGGATGGAGTTTTCCTGAAGACTCAGAACATTCTGAACACACAGGTCTGCTTTCCCCATCATCACAAGATGCAGTCTCTACAGGTTCAAAGCCATCCTCCCCAATATCAGGGCTTTGGACACACAATTACTTCACAGAATTCAGCTGCTGCATCCAAGCTATGTGAAGACATTGTCCCTGACGTCCCCAAAGATCAGGAACCTCCTGATACAGGCCAACATCAACACCTGGAAGACACAGTTGTTTCATAGGATACACTTTCTGAGGCCAAGACATGTGAAGATGTCATGAATGATATCCCAGAAGAGCAGAAGGAGCCCCCAACCCATCAATGGACTCTTAAAGCTGCCACAATCCTCTTGTGTGTAGGCTCAAGATCTGGACAGTTCAAAATGTTGGAAAAATTCAAAGATAGGCCAAAACCAGATATAACTACTATACATAATGTACACACACACATAATACTAATACACACATGTTAATATATATATATATATTTGTATGTTTTGTATATCATAAATAACATTTACATTTCCTAGGCTTTGGATTTCTGCTAAGGTATCATATATTCAAACAGAAGGTGACAACTTCAGCTGAACTCTCTTGCATTTCTGAAGAGGATGGACATCTGAAAAAAAAAAAAAAAACAATCAGTGATTCTTAACCACTGCAGGAATGTAATGCTCTGGACTGAAAATGTCAATACAAAATTAAGATTAATTTAATTTAATCATAATCATCATATGCTATTAAGTTTACATAACTATAGTTCAATTACATGTCTATCAATAAATGCAATACCATTTTTGGAAACTGTGTGTCTTACTCTTTACCTCTTTTTTTTTTTTTTTTTTTTTTGAGTCAGGGTTTCTCTGTTTATCCCTGGCTGTCCTAGAACTCCCTCTGTAGACCATGCTGGCCTTGACTCACAGAGACCAGCCTGCTGTGCCATCTGAGTGCTGGGACTAAAAGCATGCACCATCACCAGCCTGGCTGTTTGTTACTCTTTAAACATAAATTCTTAATGTTTGAACGAAAATTGCTTGATTAAAAGTCCACATTTTTTTTTTAATTTTTGAGCTAGACCTAATGGTGTACACCCTTAATCCCAGCACTCAGGAAGCAGAGGCAGGTGGGACCTGATGAGTTCCTGGCCAGTCTGGTCTAGGCCAAACAAAAACAAAACACAGGTCAAAGAAACAGAAGATGAAGCTAAATGGAAGGATGCCCTGTGAATCAAAATAAATCTTATCAGAATGTACACACTACCAACAGGAATATATAGATCCATGTAACTGCCATCAGAATCCTAGTGGCATTATTCAGGCAAAGAACAGCCCTAAAATTCAGACAGAAATATTTTTAAAAAGGCCAGACCACTTCTGAGGAAAACTGGACATGTGGCATTTCCTGATTTGAAATTCAAGCTGGGTGCCATGGTTCACGGCCCGGTCATCCTAGTAGGCTGAAGAGGGTCATTTGAGCCCAGTGTTTGAGATTACCCTGAGCCACATAATCAGAAACACACACTTATCCCACACCTCAAGAAAGAATTGTTACAGAGCCTCATGGTCAACAGGGTGGTGGGCCGGAGAGTTTGCTCAGTGGTCAAGAACACTGGCTGCTCTCCCAGAGGACCCAGGCTTGATTTCCAGCACCAACATGGTAACTCAAAACCATCTATAACTATAGTTCTGGGAAATTTACTGCCCTCTTCTGACCAACTCAGGCATCCGGCATGCACACTGATGCACAGGCATGCATACATTCAGGCAAAACACCCAAACACATAAATAAAAATGTTTTAAGGATAAACAAGTGTGATGCTAACAAAAACCAGACAATTGATAGACCCCAGACTCAGGGTACTATCCTCTCTGGTGGGCACCCCAGAAACTCAGATTCCAGACCAGTCCATGCAATCAGCAAGAGGATTTTAATGATGGTTTGTGCAAACAGACTCCCTGCACTGAGCAGTGAAAGAAGCCCCGAACAGCAGTTACAAGCGTCTGCTGACAGTTCAGGGGCTGGGACTGCTATTCATTCCTCTTTCTCACGCTCAGCTCTTTCTCAAGTAGAACAAAATGGAAAGTCAGAATAATTGCTGACAAGAGCCCCAAGTGGGCACACTAAGAAAACATAGCTTCCACCCAGGGAATTGTCCAAGACGTCTGGATTCCACATCCCAAAGGATGAAACTGGACCCTTATTTTATACCAGACACCAAAATCAACTCTCTGTAAGGCACACAAATGTGAGACCTGTAACTAAACTAAGAGAAGCCCCTGAACTGCTGGCTTTGCCAGTGACTTTCAGAATAGCACACCAGTAGGTACCATGCAAGCTTCCAAAGTCCTACACAGCTATGGCAGAACCAGGTCAACAACCAGCATGCCACGGTAACCCTAAGGCTGCAAGAGCAGCATGCACACCATGGCGGTAACCAACAACTCTCTAATTGGACTGAAGGTCTGCTCAACAAGAGGAAACATGCCTGGGACTGGAAACCTGGCTAACTACTTAGTGCTAGTGATTAGTGGAGGAGAATCTACAACCACTCATTTATTAAACCAGCATAATCCCTAACAACAATCTATAAACATCTGTCCTTATACCCACAGATAAGTGTAGTTTTTACCTCTCATCAAGGAAACTTATCTGCAGCAGACCATTACAGAAAACCATAACCAAATGCAGAGTTGTGGAGCCTAGTCCCAGTGGATACAACTACAAAACACTCCCACACCTAAGACTCAGGGAACATTGAGCAAGAGGGAACAGGAAGACTGTAAGACCCAGGGGATCAGGGACTTTGCTGTGAGATTGTGTGTTAGTTATTTGGCACTCTTACCCCATGAGGAACACGTCCCGAACACGAGAGATCCACAGAAGAGATGTTTATTAATGTAGGATAGAAGAGACGTGACAGGCCTGTGAGAAGCACACACGTGGTCAAGAGAAAAGGAAGAGAGGAGAAAAGCCCGGTGCAAGAATGGCATCGGCTTTTTAAAGAGTGGGCCGCACATGCGTACAGGAATGCATGTGGCTACTCCACACATGCGCATAGATTACATGGTCGCGTGCACTTTACACAGCCATGTAAAGCCACGGAGTCCTAGTCACGCGAGATGTCTTGACCCAGAAATGGCTATTTGGAACCGGAAATAACTAGGAGGTCCACTGGGCAAGCCCAACCACGTGGGCATGTTGTGACTTCCTATCATTCCTGACTTGTTCTTCGATAAAGAAAGAAAGAAAGAAAGAAAGAAAGAAAGAAAGAAAGAAAGAAAGAAAGAAAGAAAGAAAGAAAGAAAGAAAGAAAAAATGTGGATGAATGGGTGTGGGGCCCCGTTTTTCTCTAAGACTGCTTCAGGCTGAATGGTGGGCATCAATTGGTCCTTGGGGGGGAAATGGTGAAGCTGGCTCCTGAAGTCCTGGGATGAAGTCCTGCAGCTGTGTCCCTCCTTCATGGATCGGCTGGTCCTGTGATGAAGTTCTGTCATGCCTTGTCCTGCAGCTGTCTGTCCTTCATGGTGTGGCTGGGATCCTTCTGTCTGACAAGACACTGGTGACATAAAAATCTTAGAGAAAAGACTCATTATTATTTTATTTTTGGAGTTGACACTTATCTGAGGTAGATCTGGCCTGTCCGGATGGAGACATGTTAAAAAGGTAGCTGTGATAAAATTAATGATTATTACGTTTTAGTACTCTGCTTGATTTGTACCTGAGACAAGCCTTATTCGAGGTAGTTTATTTAAGGCACCTGTTTGTTTTCTTAGTTTAGCATTTAGGAAACACAGGTGATCAGTTGCTGAGTATTGAACAGTGGTAGACTGTTATATCCTTACCGCCTGGAAATTTTGATGGTCCCTTTTTGCCTCCAGCTCTGTATGGCCCTAGTTGGGAAAGGAAGGGGTGATACCTTATTCCTCTGGAATTGGTGACAAGGCAGTGGATCCTGGTGTCCTCTGGAGCTTGAGAGTGCATGAGAATTTTTTTTTTTAACTAGGGACAAGGCAAAGATCATGGCCCTGTCTGTATGCACATGAGAAACACAGGCTGTAACTTTAAAGTGAGACAATGAGCTCTTATCTTAGTTGGAAATCTTTCTCATTAAGTAACTCTGGCAGTACAATTAAATCTGGTGAGGGAAGTAAGGCTGTCCTCTGTTCCCGACAATAGAAAGGAGGAGTGACATCCTAAAACTCCCAGGACTGAGTCAATGGCTCTAGTGTCCAGAAGGAAAGAAACTGATCGCTTCCCTGCTGAGTTCTGGGTTCCCTGCTGTGTCTGTAGCCAAGCCTAGGTCTGCTGGAGTTCTTAGCTTGATGTACCCATGCGTCTTGGCACCTGGGGGCAGTCAGCTGACTGGTTGTCTTTCTAGGCAGCACCTTTAGCAAGGCTGTTGATGGCCTGGCAGGGCATTCACTAGCCCATGGACTTTTTCACTTAAAACAGGGACCCAACAGCTTTCAGGAGTCAGCGAGTGCCAGCACTTGGCAATTTTGTTTTCGGACTTTTATCTCTTCCCTGGCACACCTTAAATGCCACAGATGACTCTTTTGCCTGTGGGGTCAGGAGCCTTGCTCTCCAGATACTTAACTTTTAGCTGGGAACAAGAGTCAGATTTTACTCTGTGTCCTGAATTTTTCCTGATGATTGGTGGCTTAAGGACAGCTTTTGGAAGATCTGCCAGTAGGCAGACTGTAAACCAATCCTTTTGGATGACTTGCCTAAGGCTATAAGCTGATTCTTTCTGGCTTAGGAGCCATCCTGATTATTGTAAACTTAATTGTTTAGATCTCAGCTTCTTTTAGACCCGTCTGTGCTTCTCAAGGCAGTTTGAGAATGAGTGGGTGGAGTTAAGGTGAGTTAGGGTGAGTCTTAGAAACCGCCCAAGCCTGTGCATTTGAGCCCGCCCACTGCCGGCGAGGAAGTCAGACAGAAAAGGTTACACATGGCAGACGCCGAAGTGGGAAAGGAAAGAAAGGGTTTAGAGCTTTAGCAGAAAGCTTGGAGATGAAGCAACTCTTATTTTCTCATTCACTGGCTGAAGTACCTGCCACACTGTTATGTGGTCAGGTTTACCAGTACAGCAAAGCTGTTAAGCGGCCAGATTTACCGGTACCCACCCCATCCGCCAATGTAAGTGGGTGGTATCCGCCCTCTGTCCCATGGCTGTAACTGAGTGGAAAAATAAATAAAAAAAAAATGGGAAAAAAAAACCGGGATCAGACTTCAACTCAGGCTTCCCGAGAATGAAGTAAGATCTAAGATCAGCTCAAGTCCCCCCCACCTCTTCGTCAAGGGATGGGAAGAGCTGCGACTGTGCTGCCGTTGGTCCACCTGGTAGACCCCAGATGACATTTTTGCTCCTTCTCATCGGGAGCAAAAATGTGCCTGCCATTGCCAGCACAACCTGAGGACAACCCCCGGGGTTGTCCATCGCAAACATATAGCCCAGATTTCAGCCATTAGAACAGCAGACTCACTGTGAAAAATCCTGGCAGTATCAGTAGTGGAAAGCTGCGCTTCTCATGGCTGGGCACCACCTACGGCGGCCAGCTGGAGGTGGGTGCTGGTTGGCGGAAGAATCACAAGCCATGGTTACCTTTCTAGAGCTTTATTGAGAGAGAGAGGAAGAGAGAGAGAGACAGAGAGACCATGTGGAGGGAAGAGAGAAGGGGGAATGAAAGTTGGAGCCAGAGCAGGGCCTTTGGAAATGGCCAATGCCGAGGAAGAAGAATCCAGAAGAGGAGCTGAAGGAACAGACGCCCTAGGAGTAGGGGTGGGAGCCGAGGTCGGATAGGTGGAGGTTCGTTAGCAGGATCTAGAGTCAGAGATTCCGGAGTCAGAGAATCTTCCAGTTTAGGCATAGCTAGGAGCACATGAGCAGGAGAGAAGGAAGAGACAGTTTAACACTGAGAAGAAAGCTAAGATAAAGAGCAACTCTTTCCATTTGCCTGTTTGCTGGCTGAATGCTGAAATTAGATAACTCCCGTAAAATATCAGTATTTTTTTATTTTCTAAAGCATACCTGGGCCATCTGTAAGTACAGAGACGGATAAGCTTAGGAATCTTTAAGTAAAGCTTCAAGAAGACAGCCTAAGGGAGAGGAACAACTGATCGGGTTGGAAGCCTTATTTCCCATGTCTGCTGCGGAGAGACAGAAAAATAAAAAAAACAAATGTGATCCGGAGGCAAGACCTGCAGGTGTCCCTGAGACCAAGGACAGATCTCAGGCACAAGCCGCTTTTTCCACTCATCAGCTGAGAAGCGGGGACCCCGCTGTGTGAAGCAAGGATTCCCCAGGAATCCTTAACGTCTAACTGCTCCATCAAGCATGCAAAACGTGCCAGCTTCACATAGCCCCAGGACGCACCCCAATTGCGAGAAATATCTCAAGCTGCAGACGTGGGAGGTGGCTGGAAATTTAGGCCTGCAATAGGGGCCGACCATAGCCAGTGAAGACTGTGGCCGGGGGTTCCCCCGGTTTCAAGAATAGCCAGTGAGGAGCCGGACGCTCAACGGATTCAGGAAACTGTTTACACTAGCCAAAAAGGGGAAAACTCACCAATCAGAGGAGCAGTGTTGCATGCGGATTTGTGCGAGCAGGTGAATGGACAGTGATCTGTGGCGTACGGAGCAGAGTCCCTGTCCCCAGTTCCCGGGTTTCCAGGCGCAGGGCGCCCGGAAGCACCCGTTCCATCACGGCACCGCTCTTACCCTTCAAGAAAACATCCCAAACACGATAAAACTACAGAAGAGTTTTTATTGAGAGAGGATAGAGGGAAACGTGACAGGCCTGTGGGAAACACACACATGGTCAAGAGAAAAGGAAGAGAGAAAAGCCCGGTGCAAGAATGGCGCCGGCTTTTTAAAAGAGTGGGCCGCGCATGCGTACAGGAACGCATGTGGCTACTCCACACATGCACATAGATTACATGGCCATGTGCACTTTACGCAGCCATGCAAAGCCATGGAGTCCTAGTCACGCGAGATGTTTTGACCTGGAAATAGCTATTTTGAACCGGAAATAACTAGGCGGTCCGCTGGGCAAGCCTAACTGTGTGGGCATGTAATGTCAGAAGCTACACCTCTAAAGTCTCACCAACACGACTGTCCAAATGTGAGCTGAACAAGGACAACACCAAGGGAAAAGCCCACAGGCCTCAACCCTACACAAAGAACTATCGGCAACTGAGGAAAGCTGGAAGTAGGAGAGATGTTCTTTTCCATCGCTCAGCTCCTGAAAACATAAATACAGGGAGCACCATACAGACTGAGCAGGTTGTATTTAGGAATATATATGGTACACATACATGCATGCAGTAACAAAGAGAAAAGAGGCCATGAATTTGAAGGAGAACAGGGAGGGATATATGGGAGGCTTTGTGGGTGGGAAAGGAAATGGGGAAATGTTGTAATTATATTCTCAAAAAAATTAAAATATCACACCATAAGTTTGTCCCACAAAAGCAAATCATGAGTGAGCAGGACTTGATCTGCCACATTCTACAACAGATGGCACCTGTGCACCCACAGATTCAAACAGCCCTAGGTCACAAACCCCTGGGAAGATGGCATGTGTGCTGGACACGGACCTTTTCTTGTCTTTGCTTTTCACACATAACACCTACACTGTTTAGTTCCCGTATCTAGAGCTCCCATACAGATAGGACAACTATATCAATCAAAAGCTTCTGCAGAGCAAAGGAAAAGTATCAGTGACCTCAAGCAGCAGCCTACCTCCTGGTAAAAAGACTTGCAAACAATATCTAGCTTAAAAGGAGCTAGTACCTATAAAGAACTCATACAGCTAGGTAATAGAGTAACCCTGCTACAAATGAGGAAAATCTTGAACAAACATTTCAATAAAGCAGACAAAAGTAGCCAGCAGGTGCTGTCTGCTCCTTCCTGACTGTGGACATAATATGACAAGCCACTTCATGTTCCTGCCACCACACCACAGGACTGCGTCCCTCCACAGACCTTTACTCTATCTGCACTGAGAGCTGTGCACTTGGCTCCAGCCAGGTCCCACATCACGGCTCGCTTCCTTGCTGCTTTTAGTGCAGCTCCTGCCCAGAACAATGTGCAGATTGGACACGATCAGCAGCTGCGGGGTTATCTCAAATCAAGCCCCCTGCTGCCTCTGGGTCTCTGCAACCCAAGACACGCTGTGAACCATACTCTTGAGGAAATTCAGCAAGTGTCAGTCATACTAAAAACCTGGCCAGCAGACTACTTCTAGACTATGGAAGTCTTTGAAACAAAAACTCACTGGATTCAGTGACCTGGAGACCAGGACAGAGTCAGAGTCTGCCAGGGGGAGCTTAGACAAACTCTAAACAGCATGCTGGACACTGGATAAACAACAGCAGGGTCAACATTGGCCAACAGCTTCCTGGAGGCTTAACTAGATGTGAGACCTCAGTGTCTGCAGTGTCTTCCCAAGGGGAAGCCCAGAAGCAGGACCAGCATTCCAAACGAGATCCTTGGGGGCAGTGGGAACGACACCCAGGGCACTGTGACCAACAGCTAGGACCTAGCCGGGAAATACCTAAGAGCATGTCAGGCTTCTGGAAACCAGGACAAACGTGCCTAGACTTGAGACCGAATCCGGTCAACAGGACAGACAGCTTTCACACTGTGACCATCCAGCACTTGCACATTTCTCCTGTCAGCTGTGTTGTTCTGGAGCTGCTCTTTGTTCCGTTCTCAGAGCACCCAGGCTCCGCTGGTTTGCGGGGTCTCTGTGTCAGCCTCCTAAGAGCCGGGCTGTTGTGTTACCTGATACTTTGTATCTCCCTCTCGTCCTCATTACTCCTCTCCCGACTCCTCTACTGCGCTAACACTAAACACACGTCTCACTCTTTTCCTCCTTCCCCTCCTACCTGGTGCCCAAGGTACGATCAGTGCTCCTTTACTTCCCGAAATAGCGAATACGGGATGGTGCATTTTAATTTGGCTGTGACAGTATTTTCACAGTTGACCTACCCCTGATAGCGTTTATTGTTGCAGACACTGTTGTCAGAGGAGTACTGGGGACCAGGCCAGGGACAGCAATCTAGCAGAAGACAACAACACCTCAGCCACATCCTTATCCCTCTAACACTGCAAACACTTTCACTGAAAGAATAAAGGTGATGTAATGTTGGAGTCCATTTAGGCTTTATCCAGCGGGTCTGCATAAAGAGGATGACTGGACCACGGGCCTGAGTACCAGGTGTCTGAGATGTCTGCTCTTGGCTGTGCTGTGGGGAGATCTTTTGCTCCACCCCTTGGCATTCCTTTAAAAACCCTAGGGCAGGGACAGTCCAGTCCAGATGGATTAGGATCCAGGCCCTCCTGAGGCTCTCCTGTATTTTCTGTTTCTCTCCCCTCTTTACTTCTATCTACCATTTCCTGCTGCTTCTACTCCAGAGTACTCTGGGGAAATGGGGGTGGGGGTGATGGCCCCCCACAAAGTGATTTTTAAAAATGTCTTCTAAGTATATATGTCTGCGCACCACCTGTGTGCTTGGTGCCTGGGATCTGAAGAGGGGGTCAGATCCCCCAGAGCTAGAGTTACACATTGTTTGTGTGCCATATACAGATGCTGGGAACCAAACTCAGGCCCTCTGCAAGAGCAACACATGTTCTTAATTCCTAGGCCATCTCTCCAGTTACTACGTTATTTTGTGTGTGTGTGGATGTTTCGCCTGCATGTAAGTCTATGCACCAGTATACATGCCTGGTGCCCATGGAAGCCAGAAGAGTGCATCAGATCCTTGGGAACTGGAACTGTTGTGAGCTGCCATGTAGGTGCTGGGATGCGAACTCAAGTCCTCTACAAGAACAGTCTTAGCTGCTCAGTCATGTCTCCAGTCCCATCAGCCAACAACCTAACAACAGAAGTTTAAGTTCAGGGCAAAAGTGCAGGAAACTGGAATACCAAGACAACATAGCTATGTAAAAATCTGCCAAACCCACAGTAACTACACTTGGTGAGAGCACACTAAATGAAATCTCAAGAATCAAAAGATGATTGTAAGTATATTAGAAAAATAAGACACAAACCCTGAATTCCAAGAGAACATGCCGAGTGAATGAAAGAAGGAGGTCAGCATAAGATATGGAAATGGAAACTAGTAAAAGAAACTGAAGACAAACCAAAAAACGGAAATGAAAATTCCAATAATTCAAGTAAAGAGATCCGAGGAAAGATTCAGCAACACAAAGGACCATGCAGAGGACAAGAATATCAAGGCTTGAGGACAATGAGGACCTGGACATTCATTAACAAAATACATTAATTTAAAAATATGCCTGGTAGCCGGACATTGGTGGCACACACCTTTAATCCCAGCACTTCAATCTCAGGACTCGGAGGCAGAAGCAGGCAGATCTCTGCGAGTTCGAGGCCAGCCTGGTCTACAGGGCTAGTTCCGGCCAAGGCTACACAAAGAAATCCTTTCTTGAGAAACCACATATATGTGTGTTCGTGTGCATGAATGTGTGTGGGTGTGCACACTTGAAACATGCAGGATTCATGAGGGGCTATGAAAGGACCAAACCTATGAATCATGGACAGATTAAGTTTCATGTCAAAGGCACAGGAAAACATTTTCCATAAAATTACCCCAAGAAACTGCACCATATCTAAGATGCTCATACAGGTACTGGAGGCATTTAGAATATCAAACCTACCATGTTATCTTATGATCAAAACACTAAACATACACAGGGGAAGAATATCTAAAGCTGCAAAAGAAAAAAGTCATATTATAAAGACTGACTATCAAAATAGCACATTCCTTCACAAATTATAAAAGAGGAGAGTTAGGAATGAAGTATTTCAAGGTCTGAAAGACAGTAATTTCCATCTCTGACTACTATCTCCCGTCTGTGATGTGAATGAAAATGGACCCCATAGACTCATAGGGAGTGGTGTTATTTGAAAGAATTAGGAGATGTGGCCTTGTTGGAGTGGGTGCGGCCCCATTGGAGGAAGTGTGTCACTGGGAGTGGGTTTTGAGGTTTCAGAAGCTCAAGCCAGACCCAGTGGTTCACTCACTCTTCCTGCTGCTATGGGTCAGGATGCAGAACTTTCAACTCCTCCTTCAGCACCATGCCTGCCATGATTGTCTTAGTCAGGGTTTCTGCAACCAAACAGCATGACCTAAAGGCAAGTTGGGGAGGAAAGGTTATTAGGCTTACACTTCAGCATTGCTGTTCATCACTGAAGGAAGTCTGGACAGGAACTCCATCAGGGCAGGAGCTGATGCAGGGGCCATGGAGGGGAGCTGCTTGCTGACTTGCTTTCCACGGCTTGCCCAGCCCACCTTTTTATAGAACCCAGGACCACCAGCACAGGGATGGCACTACCCACCATGGTCTGGGTCCTCCCCAATGATCACTATATGAGAATATTCCTTACAGCTGGATGTCATGGAGGCATTTTCTTAACTGAGGCTCCTTCCTTTCTGATGACTCTAACTTGTGTCAAGTTGACACAGAACCAGCCAGTACAACAATAATGAACTAAACCTCTGAACTGTAAGACAGTCCCAATTAAATGTTTTCCTTTATAAGAGTTCTCATGATATGGCGTCTCTTCACAGCAATAGGAACCCTAAGACAGAAGTCAAAATGCTATGGCTGAAGTCAGGAGGGGTGTGTGTGCACAACACAACACAGACAGACCTGACTTCCCAAGACAGCTAAGCCAGGTTAACAGAAGACACTAGAAAGAATTTTTTGGATTGAAGAAAACAAACACACCCAAGAGGCCATGGAGAATACAGATGCTGTGACTGTAGTCAAATAACTAAGATGAGGAGAACACCAAACACTACAGAGTGACAGGATCAATGTGTATCCTCTCAATAACAACCCTGAACAGTTATGTTTCCAATTCCACAATCAAAGAGACAGACCAGCCCTTTGGGGTCAAAAGAAGGATCCATTTATTTGTTGTCTGTCTCCAAGAAATGTGCCACCAGTATAAACAGATGGTACCATGAGCTGAGAGGATGGAAATGGTGCTCCAGACAAATGGAACTATAAACAAGAGCCAGACACCAGAAGGTATAAGAAAAGTCATTTTATCAATGGCATCAATCTATCAAGAAGACATAGGCTGGAGAGATGGCTCAGAGGTTAAGAGCACTGACTGCTCTTCCAGAGGTCCTGAGTTCAATTCCCAGCAACCACATGGTGGCTCACAACCATCTGTAATAAAGGTCTGGTGCCCTCTTCTGGTTGGTCATACATGCTGTATACATAATAAATAAATCTTTAAAAAAAAAAAAGAAGAAGACATTACAATTCTAAACTTCTGTGCACCCAGAATGTGTGCGCCCATTTCATTAAACAAAACTACTAGATGTAAAGTCAAAGGTTAGAGGGTGGAAAGATGGCTCTGTGGATCAAGTGCTTGTCACACAAGTAGCAGAATAGAGCACTGAACCCAGCACCCACATCCAAGCCAGACAGGTGTGGTGGTTTTCTGTAATCCCCAACCCTGGAGAAGAGCCAGGATCCCCAAGGCAAACTGACCAGATAAGACTCTTCGTTATTGGTGCTTCTGACTTCAGCAAGAGAACACACCTCAATAAATGAAGAGTGAGTGAAAGAGACATCAGTATCAACTTCAGGGCTCAGCATTTGTGTACATATGTTGTGTGTGCACACACAAACCACATACAAATAAAATTTTTACGTCAAATAAAGTCACAGTTAATCCTTTTGAGAGCCACTGGTAGCAGAAGTCCATGGAGCATAGAGCAGTGACAGCAGAGTTCAGAAGGTCAACCTATCAGAGCTGAGGGTTCTGTTGGAGGAGACCATCACACAGGCGTTACACTGCCTTTCGAATGAACTGGCTGTCTCTTGTTGTAAACTTCCTGTGCAGTAGCAGCTCTGAGAAAAGACAAACTCCATGAAAAAGCACAAGTTGGCCAAGGATGGCCCTTTCAAAAAAAACAGAAATTGAAGCGTCTAACTGCTCCTGTTATACTTCTGAGCCTAAGGCTGTTCATTGATTTGGGTTGAGAGTTTGAATCTGGCCAATCAAGGGCTATAAATAAATGGGCACATATTTAAACTTCCAGCATTATTTAAAGACGTGTTAAAATGAACTCATGCATTTATCTGCTTAGTCATGGGGCAACCACATGTGTGAGGCTGCGTGGCCCCAGTGACACTCGGCAGCAAGGGACGGGGGCAGGTGGCTCGCTTTTAGAGGAGACAGTAATGCCTGAAATGGTGATTGGGCCTTATTTCACCCAAGTGCTTTTTCTCCCTAGGACAGGACTACCCTGAGGTAACTGTCCTCCCTTCAAACTGACGACTGTCTGTCATGAACTACTACCAATGAAAATGTCTCTAAAACAGTCAAGCAAACTCAATCACTATTCATTCTTTTCAGATGCTATCTTTTTTTTTTTTTAAGTACCTTTTGGGAATGAGTTTTCCTTAGTGTCTATTGTGTTCCCACATCCTTCATTCTTTTTATTTATTTATTTATTATGTACAAAGAAGAGGTGCCAGATCTCATTACAGATGGTTGTGACCCCCTCATGCCAATTAGACTTTTTCCTCTCACTGAATAGGCCAATTGCATTATGTTTTGTTTATGTAGAAGACACACCATGCTTATCTCCACAAGGCTGTGCAGTCACCAGAGCAAACAGCTCTGCATATAAGTTACCGAGTCATTCATGAATATATCACTGTACTTCTACATTGTATAAAGGTATACATCAAAACTGTTTCAAGTTCCTTGTACAAATTAAAAGGTAATTTTTCTCTAGAAATAGTGTCTGAAAATATTAGCAACAGAAATAAATTTAGTAAAATTAAGAATGATGATTTATTTACCAGTTCTGACAAATTATTTATTATAACCAAGTGAGTCCTAAACATATGTTCACAAAACTCTGATGAACTCAATTTCTTTTTTGTTTGTTTGTTTGTTTGTTTGTTTGTTTGTTTGTTTTTTCAAGACAGGGTTTCTCTGTGTAGCTTTGGAACCTGTCCTGGAACTCGTTTTATATACCAGGCTGGCTTCAAACCCACAGAGATCCACCTGCCTCTGCCTTCCAAGTGCTGGGATTAAAGGCGTGCACCACCACCATCAGGCTTCAATTTTCATTTTAAAAAAATCTACTCCTGGATTTTTAAGACACTGCTGGGCAGTGGTGGTGCACGCCTTTAATCCTAGCACTCGGGAGGCAGAGGCAGGCAGATCTCTGTGAGTTTGAGGCCAGCCTGGTCTACAGAGTGAGATCCAGGACAGGCATCAAAACCTCACAGAGAAACCCTGTCTCGGGGGAAAAAAAAGACACAGATCAACATTAAGCCATTAATAATAGATGGTTTCAATATGTACTCTCTCCATTGGGCAGGTCATCTGCCCCCCAAAAAAAACCCAGAAAAACATCAGAATTAATTGGCATTATACTACCATACTTCATATGTACTTAACATATCTGCACAGTATTATATCCTAACCCCCAAAGAATACACATCTACTCAGCAAGGATCTTCTCTGATGTAGAGAACATCCTGGGCCCCAAATATCTATAAATTCAAAAAGATTGAAATCATTCATATTTTATCCTACTACAATACAATAAAACTTAAAATTGACAGCAACAAATCTCTAGTAAAGATACAAACTCATAGAGATTAAACAACTCATAATTGAATGATGAACGGGTCAAAGAAGAAATCAAGAAACAAATAAAAAAACTTCCTGGAACTAAATGAAAATCAAAACACAACACAACAAAAGCCCTGGGACACATAGAAAGCAGCCCTACTAGGGAAGTTTATAGCTCTAAGTGCCTAAATCCAAAATTCAGAAAGAGCACAAATAAATGGCTTAATGATGCAATACAAGAATTTGGGCCGGGCGGTGGTGGCGCATGCCTTTAATCCCAGCACTCGGGAGGCAGAGGCAGGCAGATCTCTATGAGTTCGAGGCCAGCCTGGTCTACAAAGTGAGTTCCAGGACAGGCTCCAAACCTACAGCAAAACCCTGTCTCAAAAAAAAACAAAACAAAAACAAAAACAAAAAGAATTTGGAAAAACAAGAACAAACCAAGTTCAAATACAGTTGATGGCAAGAAATCATGAAAATCAGAGTAGAAATCAACAGAATAGAAACAGAGAAAACAATACAAAGAATCAACAAACCTAAGAGCTTGTTCTTGGAGAAGATAAAAGAGATGGAAAGACCCTTGATGCAAGTAACCAAAAGAAAGAAGGAGAGGACCCAAGTTAACAGACTCAGAAAGGAACAGGGAAACATCACAACAGACACAACAGACACTCAGGGTGTTATGCAGGGGATTTACAATCTTGGGATCCACTATGCTGGAAATCCTAAAGGAAATGAAGGAGTTTCCAGATTCAGCCAAATCACCAAAGTGAAACCAAGAAGAAGCCAGCAACCTAATCAGAGTGATGACGGATGAGGAGATCTATGCAGTTATAAAAGCTTCCCAACTGTAGGAGGACCAAGGCCACATGAATTCACATCAGAATTCTACCAGACACTCAAAGAAGACATGCAGCAAACCCTTCTTAAACTATTCAAAGACAGAACCAGAGGGAGCACTCCCAGACTCCGTCCGCAACGCTAGCATTACTCTAACACCAAAACCAGGTAAAGACACAACACAGAAAGAAAACTACAGGCCAATGTCCTGTAGTTGATGAACATAGATTCAAGACTGTTCAAAAATACTTCCATACAAAATACATACATACATCAAAAAGATTATATGCTGTGACCACGTTGGCTTTATCCCCGAAATGCAGGGACAGTTCAACATACACAAGCCAATAAAGGTAATAGAGCGCATCAATGGACATAAAGACAAAAATCACATGGTCATCTCAATAGATGCAGAGAAAACCTTTGACAAAATCCAACATGCCTGCATGATAAAAGTCCTAGAAGAAAGTAGGGCTAGATGGACTATACTTCAGTGTAGAAAAGTGAAGTATGAGAACAAACAGCCAACACACCCTAAACAGAAAATCTTTGAAGTCGAAACACAGCAGTGCTCTGCACCATCCCTGCTCCTTTTCATAGTGGGCCTTAAGTACAAGCTGGAGCAATGGGGCAGGAGAAGAAATGAAAGGGAGCCAATGGGGAGAAGAAGGGCTGTCATTTGCAGATGATGTAGTACTATAAATTAGAGAACCCAAAAATTCTACAGGAAATTTCTATAAATGTTTTTTTAAAAATTCATCAGTATGACAGGATACAGAATTGACTTGTATAAATCACTAGCTTTTCTATATGGCAACACCACACATACAGAGACGGGAACCATGGACACGCTCCATTCTCAATAGCCTGAAAGAAAATAAAATATTGACAAGTAAATCTAAGAAGTGAAGGATCTCAAAAAAAAAAAAAAAAAAAACCCTGTAAACCTCTAAAGAAAAAGATTGAGAAAGACACTAGAAAATGGAAAGACACCCCATTTCAGCACCCACATGATCTAAGTGTAGGAAAGACACCCCATTTCAGCACCCACATGATCTAAGTGTAGGAAAGACACCCCATTTCAGCACCCACATGATCTAAGTGTAGGAAAGACACCCCATTTCAGCACCCACATGATCTAAGTGTAGGAAAGGACTTTCTGAAGAAGATTTCACTTGCCTACAAATTTAGGCCAACAATTGACCAGTGAGACTACAGCTGGGAAAAAAAATTAACCAGGCAAAGAGAAAACTCACAGAATTTCAGAGAATCTTTGCCAACTACACATCTGACAGAAAATATTCAGGACACTGAAAGAACTTAAAGAACAAACAGGTCTCTAACTGGATTTAAGATCTGCTCAACTGAGCAGTGGTGGCGCACGCCTTTAGTTCCAGCACTCGAGAAGGAGAGGCAGGCAGCCCTCTGTGAGTTCAAGGACAGCCTGGGCTACACAAAGAAACGCTGTCTTGAAAAACAAAAAATAAATAAATAATAAACAAAAAAGTCCACTCAACAAAAGGGAAAACCTGCTTGGTCCTGGAAACCCAGCCAACTACCCAGGGCTAGTGAAGTCATGGATCTTGCCAGAGAACACACGGCCAACACTTTACTAAACCAGCAGAATCCCTAACAACAATCTAAACATTTATCTTTATACTCTCAGATAAGTGAAGTCCTCACTCCTTATCAAGCAAACTTCTCTGCAACAGACAGAGACCACTACAGAAAACCACAACTGATCAAAATGCAGGGCTGTGGAGCCCAGTCACAAGGGATACAGCTATAAAACTACTCCCACATCTAGTGCTCAGAGAACACGGCAGAAGAGGGGCAAAAAGACTAAAAGGCAGAGGATCGGAGTTTGCTGCATAGCTGTGTCCCCTAATAATGCCAGAAGCTACACCCACAAAGTCTCCTCAACATTACGGCCTAAACATGAGCTGAACAATGACAGCAGGCATGTTAAAGAAATGGAGGAAAGCCCTGGTGACCCATACCCTACACAAAGAAATACAAGCACCTAAGGAATGCTGAGTGGAAGAAAGAGTCCTCCCCCAAGGAGAGCACACCAGTTAGTGTCCAATACCAAAGGACCTGCCCTGAAAACATACATCCGAAAAACATTTGTATTTTGGAATATATATGTATGTATGTCTACACATGTAAGTATAATTAATGAAAAAAGGGGCCACAGATTTAGAAGAGAGCAAGGATGTGTACAAGAGGGGTTTGGAGGGAGGAAATGGAAGGGAGAAATGTAATTATAGTATAGTCTCAAGAATGAAAGAAAGAAATGAGCCTGTAACCTGAACAGAGAGGTCTAAAAGAAGAAAAAATGGCTGAGAAATATCTCAAAAACATGTTCATTTTCCCTAGCAATTAGCAAAATGCAAATCAAAACCATTTTGACATTTCGTATTACCCCATTCAGAATACCAGAGGTCAACAAAACAACTCCTGTACCTACTGCTCAGTAAACACTACAGAGGAGGGGCAGGGGGCAAGAGCTGGAGAGAGGATCGGGGAGTTTCCTGGGAAACTTGTCTCCTAGTAATGCCAGAAGCTACACCCATAAAGTCTCACCAACTTGACTGCCTAAACAGAAGCTGAACAAGGACAACAATAATAGGCATGAAAATTTGACAGGGAAAAGCACAAGCCTCAATCCTGTAACACTCTAAAACTTAGCAATAATGAATACTTGGCTTCCCTGGGGGCTCTGCTTCTTGGTGCAGACCAAGCTTAGCACTTTCCAGCAGATCCTCTCAGCCTTCCCTTCTAACCCATCTCTGTTCCCTTGTGTCAGCTCCCAATCCCCAGAAACATTTTCTACCAGGGACCCCAGTGGCCACACTGGGCTGGTATTCAAGTAAGAGATTCTTGTTATCCTTCCTGTCCTCCAGATGCTCTGTGTAGACTCACAGTCCTGTAGCAGCCTGCTTGCAGGAGCTCCTCATCCCCACCCAACTCTATCCACTGGGGACTCCACCTCTAGGTGAGGACCCAGGGTTCCTAGTCCTCTCCTCCCTGTCTCTCAAGACTTATTCTTTGTCCTACTGCATCCCTCTTGCAGAAGCCCCTCCTCCCACATACTTCCACTCCCTGGTGACTCCTTCTTGGTGTTAGGTACCCTTAGCTTGAATATTCAGTCTAATTATTCTTTATCAATAAAAAAAACAGGAGTCAGATATCGGGGTAAGAACCTGAAAGAACAGAGAATGGAGAAGCCACCAGTCACTTCCTACTGGCTTCATTCCTTCCTTCAAAAGGGGCCAAGATCCTCTCTCAGCCCCACCTTACTACTTCCTGACTCCTATCTGTCCAAAGTCCTCCAAACGTCTGTGGTTAATTTGGGTCAGCTAATGGCTAGTTCCACCCTCTGACTCCAAGCAAGCTTTATTATCAGAACACAATCAAAATATCACACATTTCCCCTTTTTGGAAGAAAATATCTCCAAAGGCAGAGTAAATAGACTATATATATATATAGGTTTTTCTAGACAGGGTTTCTCTGTGTAGCTTTGTGCCTTTCCTGGAACTCACTTTGGAGACTAGGTTGGCCTCGAACTCACAGAGATCCGCCTGCCTCTGCCTCCTGAGTGCTGGGATTAAAGGTGTGCGCCGCTGCTGCCGCCGCAGCCGCCGCCGCCGCCACCACCACCACCACCCGGCTTAGAATATATTTTTATGAAGATTACGAAGAAGACTAGAAAGGGGATTTTAAATGGGGAGGGGGAGGGAAGAGAGAAGTCAGGGAGAATGTGGGGAGGAAGACCAACAATAATATTTATGAGATTTATTAGAGTATTTACAGCTTGTGGTGTAAGTAGTCCAACAATGAACATCTCTTGAAGGACAGGACAAAAGTCCCAGTCTGACGCTGGAGTCCATGAAGCTGCATGTTATTTATTAAGCAGTGCTGTTTTCCATTCGAGAGAAGCCATGAGGCACAACAGAACCCACTCTAAGAGTTTATTAACGCAGAGGGGGGAAAAGGAGTTTATTAAGGGAACAGAGAGGGGGTGTGCATAGGCCTATGGAATGACCGTGCAGGAAGAGAGGGGAGGAATAGGTGGAACCTGCTTTTATAGGTCCCCCCTCCCCCGCGCGCGCCACTCCCACCATCCCCCACACGTGCATATGGGCATAAATACAAGCAAATTATGTGATCATGTAGTGCACAGATTATGTAGGACATAAGGCCCTGGAATGACTAAGCATCTTGCCTGGCTACTGGACATCACATGTGCGGTTATGTAACTGGGGGAATGGCTAGGAATTCTAACATTCCAGACTCTCTGTTTTTATTTTTTTTTAAAATGGCAGGTGAATGGGAATGGGGATGCCATATCTCCCAAAAGTGCTTTCAGCTGACTCAATGGGTGTCGGTTAACTTTTGGGGTTAAGGAAGGAAGCTTTTGAGGTAGCTGAGCATCCTAAGGTAGTGGATTGTCCTTCGCTGCTTTGGAAATTGATCATCCCCTTCTGCTGCTTTGGGTTCTGTGACTATTTGGGTCTGACAAGGCAGAAGGGGAAGTTTAGAAAAAAATTTACCTTAGGGGGTCCTCAAGTGTGGTGGTATTGTGTTCCCCAAAATATTGTGTACCCTAATAAACTTTTCTAGGGTCAGAGAACAATCACTAGATATAGAGGCCAGAAAATGGTGGCACACACACCTTTAATCCTCTCACTTGGAAGGCAGAGATCCATGCGGATCTCTGTGAGTTCAAGGCCACACTGGAAACAGCCAGGCAAGATGACTCACGCCTTTAATCCCAGGAAGTGATGGCAGAAAGCAGAAAGGTATATAAGGCGTGAAAACCAGGAACTAGATAGAGCTGATTAAGCACTCAGGCTTTCGAGAAGCAGTTCAGCTGAGATCCCTTTGGATGAGGACACAGAGGCTTCCAGTCTGAGGAAACAGGATCAGCTGAGGAACTGGTGAGGTGAGGTGGCTGTGGCTTGTTCTGCTTCTCTGATCTTTCAGCATTCACTCCAATACCTGGCCTCAGGTTTGATTCTAATTAATAAGACCTTTTAAGATTCGTGCTACACTCAAGAGGTCCCAGGGTGAGGGAGGGGGGTCCTGGGACCAGAAAGTTTGAATTATACTTCTCTGAAGTGGATCTGACCCTTCCAGGTGGATTTGAGCGGGCTCTGGAGCTCAGAAGAATTTTTAAACATATTAAGAAGCAGCCACAGGGAATTTAAAATCTTGAGCTGGTAGTCATGATATTATAATGCTTAGTACTCTATCAGAATTTTATTGGTGAGTGTTAGAGAGACAGACAGACAGACAGACAGGGATAGAGAGAGACCTGGAATGTGCTTTTAATTTTCACCTGAGATAAGCCTTATCTGAGACAAACCTCAAGGCACCTGTTTTCTTTATTAGTTTAACATCCTGGAGACACAGGTAATAATTGCTAAGGGCATTTAACAGTGATAGATTATTATATTAAAGTCTGATTTTGCAGAGTCCAGACCCTTTTGAGTCTGGGGGTGTGAATACCTCTGGACTGTTACTGCTCCTTACCGCCTGGGTGTACTTGATGGTTCTGGGCCTCTGGCTCTATGGTGGTCCTGTAACAATTAGCTGAGTAGTTAATTAGAAGTCTGCGTATGTTATTAGAGACACAGGGAAACTGATGCAGCAGAATATGGTCAATAGAGAGGACCAGGAAGGAAAAATCTGTGGGGTGAAACCTCATTCTTCTGGAATTGGTGACAAGGCAGTGGATTGGTGTCTCTAGAACTTGAGAGAACAGGGCCCTGTCTGTGTCACTGTGTATGAAGAGGAATTCTCCTGGGCTGACAGTAAGATAAAAGGTTCCAGTGAGACAGGTGAATCCAGTGAGGAAAGCCCTCAAGCTTAGCACCTGTGGGGGTTACAAGAATTACCTTGAAGGGTCCCTGCCATTTAGGGGAGAGGGGTGAAGGGCGCTGGCCTGGAGGGGAAAGAAGGACCTGATCCCCAGTGTGGATTTGGGGGTGGGTTATCACATGGCTGGGGTAAGGAATGGTCAGCAAAGTTCCATGGGAGAGAATGAAGATGACAGGTTAGGTGGTTTAGACGCGGTCAGGGAGAGGTAAAGGTTTGGATGGGAGGCCCGGGTTACAGCCGGTCTCCCTCACACGAGTTTGAATGGTGAAATTGGAAGGGGCCACTTGGGAAGGGCCCTGAGTCTGAGAAGAGCTAGAGGCAATGATTTTACCCAGTCAAGGTGAAGTTCCTGTGACATCTTAGTAAGAATGGTTTTTAAAGACAGATTGATGCACCACACCTTCCCTGATGACTGAGGACGGTACAGGATATAAAAATGACAATGAATATTAAGGGCTTTACCTAGTGTTTGGGAAATCTGGGAGGTGAACTCTGGACCATTATCAGACTCTAGAGAGGCAGGGATCCCAAACCAGGGAATAATTTCCCAGAGAAGGAGATCCGCAATTGTCTGAGCCCGCTTATTAGAAACCAGATATGCCTCCACCCAATTCAAAATGAGTCCACCTTAGTGAGGAGATATTTAATTCACCTAACAGTGGGCATATGGGTAAAATTGAGCTGCCAGTCAGTCCCTGGAAGGGAACCTCTAGCCTGGTGGGTGGGAAAAATTTGGCTCCGATATTTGGAATTGGGATCTGACTTTTGGCAAATAGCGCAAGAAGCAGTAATAGTTCTTAAGACCTGTAAGTCCTCAGAGGAGGGCTGCAGGTGAGCTTTTACAAATTGAGACAGAGCAAGATTATTAGGATGGAAGAGCTGGTGTAGGTAGGAGAGAATTTGCCTGGTGTCAGGAGTTCCCTGTGAGGGTGTGAGCTGTACTGTATGGATTCCCTGTGGTGGGTGAGGTGAGACTTGGCCCTGGAGGGCCGCTGTCCTGGCTGCCTGGTCAGCCCGGTTGTTTCCCCTAGAGATGATAGAGCTATCGGTCTGATGAGACCGGCAGTGGACGATTCCTATAGCCTTGGGGAGATGGGAGGTTTTTAGCATGGCCATTATTTGGCCTGAGTTAGATATGGATCTTCCCTTTGCTGTAAGGAGCCCACACTCTCTCCAGATAGCAGCATGGGACAGGAGGATATGAAAAGCATATCTGAAGTCTGTGTAAACATTTAGGTATTGCCCCTGTGCCAATTGGAAGGCACGGGTGAGAGCTATCAGCTCAGCCTGTTGGTTAGTGGTGTGTGGAGGTAATGCCTGTGCCTCTATTATCTCAGTATCTGACACTATGGCATGACCTGCTTTATGGGTCCAAGTCACATCACTAATGTTATTTATTAAGCAGCACAATGTTATTTAAGTGGTACTGTTTACCATGGGAGAAAAGCCATGAGGCACAACAAAATCCACTATAAGAGTTTATTAAGGGAATAGAGAGGGGGTGTGCATAGGCCTATGGAATGACTGTGCAGGAAGAGAGGGGAGGAATAGGTGGAACCTGCTTTTATAGGTCCCCCCCCGCCACTCTCCCCCCACCCCCACATAGCTATGTCAGACATGTGCATAGATTACATGCTCACACTGCATACAAATTATGTGATCATGCAGTGCACCGATTTTGTAGGATGTAAGGCCCTAAGATGACTAAGCATCTTGCCTGGCTACTGGACATCACATGTGCAGTCATGTAGCTGGAAGAGTGGCTAGGAATTCTAACACTGCATGTCTCAGCAGCCCCAGTCTGGTGCTGGAGTCCTACAGAGCTACTGAAATCCCAAAGAAGTAGATTCCAATGCCAGAAAAAGAAGGATGCCTCAGCAACAGGACAGATTAACTTGTCAGCGTTGAGTCAGGGTGAGTAAGCAAAAAGCAAAAGCTTCCTTCCTCCATGTCCTTTCACATGTGGTCATCTGCTTGGGTTTTAGCTGGTTCCAGGTGTAGTAAAGTTGACAACCAAGATTGGCCATTACAGACAGATTGAATGACTGTGTGTGTGACACAGAGAGAGAAAGAGAGAGGTTAGTGTGAGTATGTGTGTCACAGGGAGACACAGAGAAAGAAAGAGGGAGCTTGAATGTGTGTGTGACACAGAGACAGAGTATATAATACAGAGACAGAAGTTCAATGTGTTGTATGTGACAGACAAGAGTATATGTGACTGAATGAAAGACACAGGTAGGTGTGTGTGTGTGTGTGTGTGTGTGTGTGTGTGTGTGTGTGTAAAAGAAACAGACATACAGAGAGATAGGGAGCTTGAGTGTGCATAAAACACAAGGAAAGTCAGAGAGGAAAAGAGGGAAAGAGAGACGGAAAGCGTGTGTATGATACACACAGAGTCAGGGACAGAGACAGAAACAGAAAATATGTGCGAGACACAGAGAAAGACAGAGAGTGTGTAACACAGAAAGAAACAGTGTGTGTGTGTGTGTGTGTGTGTGAAACACACATGAGAGACAGAAAAGGTTTGCATGTGACAGAGAGACGGAACACGTGTATGACATACTGAAGGGCTTAAACTTTCCCACTTTTACAACTGAATTTAGGTTTCAGTTCTCTGAATGGGACAAGCAGGTGTCTCTCCCAACAAAGGACCATTTATCAACAAATTACATTCAGGAACAAGGGAGAGCATGAACACAATGTCTCAAGGACAGTTCCTGCAACCCCCTTGAGACTTACCCAAGTGTATCTAAAGATAAAACCTCAGCCAATTAAAAGTATATTAATGTAACTGCTGTTTGCTTAACCAACCATGTTTGAGATGACCTAACTGTCCATGAAATTCCTCTAGCTGCCTTTAAAAGGAGCTTGCGAGGCTGGAGAGATGGCTCAGTGGTTAAGACCACTGACTGCTCTTTCAGAGGACCTGGGTTCAATTCCCAGCACCCACATGACAGCTCACAACAGTCTGTACTTCCAGTTCCAGGAGATCCAACATCCATAGCAATACACCTATACACATAAAAATAAAGTTAATAGATAGATAGATAGATAGATAGATAGATAAATAGATAGATAGATAAATAAGTAAATAAATAAATAAATAAATAAATAAATAAATAAATAAATAAAAAGCTTGCACGCTCCTTTGGTGGGGAGGGGGAGGGGGCAGCGCCATTTTGTACAGGCAAAGGACCCTACATACGCTGGTAAATAAACACCCTTTGCTCTTGCTATTTGAGTCATCAGCATGTTCTCCAAACCCTACAACACAAAGAGGCAAAGGACAGAGGGAGAGACAGAAAGAGATAATGTGTGTGTGACATAGACACACAGGGAAAGATACAGAATTGTGTGGTATAGAGACAAATAGAGACAGAGCATATGTGTGACAGAGAAAGAAAATAACAGTGTATCTCTGTGAGACACACAGAGACAGAGAGATGTGACACAAAAAGAGACAGGGAGAAAAGTGTGTGTGACACAGAAACAAAGAGACATTGAGCGTGTGGCAGAAATAGAGGCAGAGAGTGTATGAGTAAGACATGCAGAGGAAGACTGGGGGTGTGAAAGATACAGAGACGTGGAGAGAGACAGGCAGAGGTAGGCAGAGACAGACGCACAGACAGAGACAGAGAGTATGTGTGACCCAGACTGAGAGAGGTTGACATGTGCGTGAGAGACAGAGAGAGAAAGGATACAAAGAGAATGTGTGTGGCAGAAAGAGTGTGTGACACAGAGATAGAGAGAAAGCCCTAATTCTGAAAGCACACACTCAGACACAGAACCTGGAGGCATGGAGCTAGAGCTGACCTGGAAGCCTCCTTCTGGAGAACTACCCCCTAATATCTGAAGAGACTGCACAAGCTCACATAGGAGAAAAGCAATGACGTGCTGCCTGCCTGACTGGAGTGCCCATGGACACAGCAATGCTCTTGTGGCAAGGGTGCACACTAGGCCTAGGGGACAGCCAGCAGCCATCTAATGGGTCTTTAGGCATGCTCAGCAGTGCTGTAAACCTAGTCCCCTACCCACGGCTGGTGAAACCACAGACCCTAGAGGAGAATCTCCTACTGAGAATTTCCTAAACCAGAATAAGTTTTTAACTGCACTCTGAATACTTATCCTTATACACAAAAATAAGCGAAGCTCTCGCCCTTCAACAATGCTTATTTTTTGCAGCAGCTGGAGACCATTACAGAAATCCACAGCTGATCAATATGCAGAAAACAATGGACCATGGGATGCCCAATCTAAATTAATGCATCTACAATGCAACTTGTCCGTCTAAGGCTCAGGGGACACTGTGGAAGAGAAGCCAAAAAGACTGTGTGAGCCAGAGGACCAGGAGCTCTGCTGTGAGGTGCTATTTTCTATATACAACATGGAATCTGCTCACATGAGATCTCAACGCAACCAGCACAACAACACTAGTTGGCGCCAACTAGTCATGAACGCTCACAAGGTCTCATCACTAGATAAGGAGCTACGGGCAGTTGATGGCTGAGAGCAGCAGCATCTGGACCTGCCACGGAGGACCAGGAAAAGCCCACAGGGCCTCGACCCTACACAAAGAACTATAAGCAACTAAGGAATGCAGAGAGCAGAAGAGGCAGTTTTCCCCAGGGAGATATCAATTGGTTGTCTAGTTCCAAACAATCAGTGCTGAAAACAGACACACAAGTGACATTATACTGTAGTGATACTTTATCTGTACTGAAATGTGATTTAGTTTGTATATTAACAAAGTTGCCTTGGGATAAGAGCAAGCCATAGCAGCAGCTGGGCCGTGGTGGTTTGCACGCCTTTAATCCCAGCACTTGGGAGGCAGAGCTAGGCAGGATCTCTGTGTGTTCAAGGACACAGCATGGAGACACATGTCTTTAATCTCAATACCAACCATTGAAAACCTGGAGGTCTATACAGACAGGCAGTGACGAGGAGGTCATGTGGTTGGGTTTACAACCAATGAGAAGGCAGAACAGAAAGTCTATAAAAAAGGGAAAAACACAGGAAGTAGCTCTCTTGCAGAGAGGAAAGACAGAGCAGCAGTGAAGGGTAAGGTTTTCGGCTCTCAGCTATTGCTCTGACTTCTTGGCTTTTAACTCTGCAATTGGCTCTGTGTTTCTTATTTAACAAGACAGTTACATCTACATTATACAGACTGAACAGGTTATACTTAAAAATATATATGTATATACATACATGCAAGAGATAGCAATTCATGAAAAAAGAAACCATTAATAATCTGAAAGAGAGCATGGAGAGGTATAGGAGGATTTGGAGGGAGAAATATAATTATAAGCTCAAAAAATAAAAACAACAAGCCAGATGATGATGGTGCATGTCTTAAGTCCCAGCACTTGGGAGGCAGAAGCAGGCGGATCTCTGTGAGTTCAAGGCCAGCCTGGTCTACAGAACAAGTTCCAGAACAGCCAGAGCCATACAGAGAAACCCTGTCTCAAAGAAACAAAAATAAATAAATAGAAAAACTTTAAAAAAAGGAAAAAAGAAAAAGGGAAATAGAGATACAGATAGTATTGTGTGCATGTATGTGTATGTGTGTAGAGAGAGACACACAGAGAGAAAAAGTGTGGGTGTGTTTGTGTGTAGCAGAGAGAGAGAGAGAGAGAGAGAGAGAGAGAGAGAGAGAGAGAGAAGAAGAAGAAGAAGAAGAAGAAGAAGAAGAAGAAGAAGAAGAAGAAGAAACAGAGAAACAGAGACAGAGAAATGGCTCAGTCAATTTTAAAATGCTGTCTTGGAACCACAAGAACCTGTGTTTGACCTCCATAAGCCAGGGCATGCTAGCTGGTTTTATGTCAACTTGACACCACTTAGAATGATTTTGGAATAGGGAGTCTCAATTGAGAAAATGTCCCCACCAGACTGGCCTGTGGGAAAGCTTGCAGTACATTTTCTTATTTGCTGATGGATGTGGGAGGTCCCTTTTGTGGGTGGTGGCACCCCTGGGGTGGTGGCCATGGGCACTATAAGAAAGCAGGCTGAGCAAGCCAGTAAACATCACTCCTCCGTGGCCTCTACATCAGTTCCTGCCTCCAGGTTCTTGGCCTGTCTGTCTGCCTGTCTTGACTTCCGGGATGGTGCACTACAACCTGTAAAATGAAACCTTCCTCTCCAAGTTGCTTTTGGTCATGGTGTTTCATCACAGCAATAAAAACCATAACTAAAAAACATGTTTAAAAAAGAAAGAAAGAAAAGAAAAGACACTGGGCAAGGCAGCTCATGCTGGAAAACCCGGCAGAGAGGAGGCAAAGACAGGAGGATCCCTGAAGCTTGCTGACCAGCCAGCCTGGGGACCTAGTCTGGACTCAGGAAGGAGAAGTTCTGAAAAGAGAAGCTTCACTGGTTCAGGACTTCAGTCTGAGTCAAATATGCTGTCCCTGATGCATGCATAGAGCAAGACACTGAGCAAGGGAGGACTCACCCTGAGAGGTGGCACAGGACTCCATCCATCCTTGGAAGCAAGGAAGAGAGTGATTCCTTCAGAAGCTCTAGGAAGACCCTGGGAAGACCAACAGGTCTGCTCGCCTTCGTCAGGGTTTGGCTGGGGGGGGGAGGGGGGGAGCACTTGCCTACAGTGTTCTAGCCCAGGGTCACAAAGGTACTGTTTTTGGAACTGGGAGGAAGGCTCAGTCATGAACATGGTTGCTTTACAAACCCAAGGACCTAAACTCTAAACTCAGTCCCCAAACCCCACGTAAGAAAAATTGGGGTGTGGTGGCACATGCTTACAATGCCAGAACCAGACAGGCAGATAGCTAAATCTCTTGGACCTCCTGGGCAGTCAGCCTGGCCTACTTGGGGAGTTCAAAGCCAGTGTGAGACACTGTCTCAGACAAGATGGACAGTGCCCACCCAAGTAATGACACCCAAAGTTGACCTCTGACCAGCAAATGTACTCATATGCACACCTATACATGTGCTTACACACCGACACCCCTATGAAAAGTGTTGAGAGGTTGGGATGTTGGAAGTGGTGGTGTACTTCAATGATAGAGCACTTGTCTACCATGTGCTAGGCTTTAGGGTCTCTTCCAACACCAAAAAAAGGAAAAGAAAAAGAAAAAAGTAATTTAAAAAAAGAATGAGCTTGGGAAATGCTTTCCGCCTATAAAATGCCTGCCATGCAAGCCTGTGGAACAGAGTGTCCACAATACCCATGCAAACTGCAGGCTTGGTGGCACACATTTGTAATCCTAGCACTGAGCAGAAAGAGCATAGCCGGGCCGCCCCTGGAGCTCCCTGGAAAGCCAGGCAGTCTAGCCAACTAGCGTCCGCCACACCTGTCCTGTCTCCTCCAGACCGCCAGGGGGTGCCAGCAGGCCAGGACGGCTTCCCCCACCGCTCATCTCCATGACCCGGAAGCCAAGGAACAGTGCTTCCAGGTAGGAGCGAGGTGACCCCGGCTGCCAAAGGAGGGTGAGGGAGAGCAGCTATGGGGGCGCACCTAGCCCGGCGCTATGTGGGGGACGCCTCGGTGGAGCCTGACCCCCTGCAGATGCCCAGCTTCCCGCCGGACTACGGCTTCCCGGAACGCAAGGAGCGCGGTGAGCTCAGCGCGCAGGCGCGACTGCAGACCCCGCGAAACTCGGTGCTGCCTGTGTGCAGAGGGTCTGGTCGGGCCTGACCTCCTTCTACGTGGAGGCTTTGCGGGCATGGCTGGAGCAAAGGGTTGGGACAGGACAGCCGAGAGCGAGAAAACGAGGCTGCGCGGGTGCTCTTCGTCCTGGGCACAGCGCGAAGCTTAGGGACGTGTTCGTTGCATCTCCATACAGGTGTCACTCATATTTAGCTACGTACAAGAATACAAGGTCGGGGGTGGGGCGGTCATGCCTTGAATCTGGTGTGATGGTGCTGGGGGTGGAACCCAGGGCCTTTTGTGTACATGCACGGCTCTTGTTCTTTCTATGTGGGAAAATCACAGGCTTACAGAGTGACAGCTCTGGGCCGAGCCCCATTTTGGCACTTGGGATGCCCCATGGTAGCAGAAAAACACTGGCATTGTCTTTAGGGAGACCATTGGGCAAGCAGGTCCGACAGAAGCAGACTTGAGGTGTGGAGCAGAGACTAAAAGAAGCATGTATATGGAGCTGATGAAGCTGCCCCAAGGACGGGCGGGGCCCTCACCTGTAAGCAGAGGAAAGACACAAATTTGCTTTGCCAGGTTTGTGGTGTAGGCTGGGAGGTGACTCAGTCCCTACAGTGCTTGCCCTGCAAGCATGAGGACTGGAGTTCCAGTCCCCTGTGGAAACGTGAGCAGAAGTCTGTCTTCTCACTCCAGATAGGGAACCATTGGCAGAGCAAGGTAAGGATAGCACTGAAATCTAGCTTGGTGAACCAGTGAGCTCTACTGCAGTTACAGGGGCAGAAATGACAAAGACAGCAGCCATCACCAAAAGCCTCCCAGCATGAGTGACAGCTCCTTTAATGTGCTTCCCCCAGGGAGCTTGGTTGAGCTGAGCTGGTCTATGCTTGGGGAAGGAGTGGCCTGGTGAATCTGGTCCATTTCAGGGTTTCCTAAAGCTGTTGTTTACTTCTTAAGAAGCTCTGCTGCCTGGCTTGGTGGTGCACACCTTTAGTCCTGGCGCTCAGGAGGCAGAGGCAGGTCAATCTCTGTGAGTTCCAGGCCAATCTGATCTACAAAGCAAATTCCAGGACAGCCAGGGCTACACAGAGAAACCCTAACTTGAAACAAACAACAAAAAAAAAGGTTTTATGTGGGAGAAAACTATCACACATGTAAAAGGCTGGTGGAGCTATGTGTGTGCTCCCAGTACAGGGGAGGTAGAGGTGGTTCCTCATTGGCCAGTCAGTCTAGCCAGTAAGTGAGCTCTAAGTTCTGTGAAAACTTGTCACGTAAAATATGGTGGATGAATAATTAGAGAAGACATCTAACTCTGTCTTCTGGCCTACACACACGCACACGCACACCTTAGTGACTGCTCGGTAGGTGATGACTTGCAGTTAGGGAACCCTCCAAGGGATGGAGACCAAGGACATGCATCTGAGTATGCTGGGAGGTAGTGTAATCACTCCAGGGTCCTGACTCCTTGGAATACAACTCATCTACCCACCTGACAGCCTGCTTTGCCCATAGTCAGCTTTGAAAATAACCAGCACTCCATACCTCTGGCTTGGCTAAACCAAAACCCTGGTAAACTCAGGCAGCCCTCTGGCCCTAGTATCCAGGTTCCTCCCTCCCTGGACCCCTGCAGTCCCTGGAGCGCTGAGATCACAGGCCCAGTGTGTTCAGTGATGCCAGCCTTTGGATCCTTCCACACGGCTTTACTGCCTCTTCCCTAACCTGGGGCATGCTCCTGTAGGAAAGCTTCCCCCCGCCCCATCCCAAGCATCCTCAAACTCCTCCTCACCTGTCTCTGGCTGGACAGAGCCCCCATATTAGGTGAAGCCCCTTATATCCTCCATCCACCCTCTACAACGGACTCTGCTCTGGAATCTCTGCCGTCTCCTGTGGGCATGCCAACACGCTGCCTGTCCATGGTTAACATCCTCCTGGACCCAGACATGGTAGAGGGACATCACCAGCTCCTGGAGTGCACAGCAGGCCCCTCTCAAAAACAGGTGTACAATCTCATTCTGGCCCACCTCCTCCGGCTTCCCCTTTCGCTGAAGGGCTTCTTTCAAAGCTCCTCAGCCGTATCACTAAGCCCCATCATTATTCCTCAGGTCTACCTTGATTACCTCCATCTCCCGGGACGTTCACTCATTCTTCCTCAGCTCCCTGTTGGATGCCTTGAAGGCAAGGCCCTGTCCTGTCCTGGAGACAGCTCACAGCTGCCTTGTGTGCAGCAGTTCTGCCAAATTTATCTCCAAGGGAAGCCTTAACCTTCAACTTGGGATGACATTGCTGGCTTTTGTTTTCTTTAATTGTTTGTGTTAGTGCTTTGTTAGTTGTGTGTAAACATGTACGCACAAGTGTGTTGGCCAGAAGTCAAGTCAGCAGACTGTCTTCTTCAAATCACTCTTCACCTTCTCTCTCCCCAGAGCCACCACCACCCTCCACTGCCACCTTAATTTTTTTTTAGACTTTTTTTTTTTTTTTTTTAAAGATTTATTATGTATACAGTGTTCTGTCTGCAGGCCAGAAGAGGGCACCAGATCTCATTACAGGTGGTTGTGAACCACCATGTGGTTGCTGGGATTCGAACTCAGGACCTCTGGAAGAGCAGTTGGTGCTCTTAACCACTGAGCCATTCTCCAAGCCCTCTACCTTTTTTTTTTTTTTTTTTTTTTTTGGTGGTGGTTTTTCAAGACAGGGTTTCTCTCTGTAGCTTTGGAGCCTGTCCTGGACTAGCTCTGTAGACCAGGCTGGCCTTGAATTCACAGAGATCCGTCTAGCTCTGCCTCCCGAGTGCTGGGATTACAGGCGTGCGCCACCACCGCCCATCTTCTCTACCTTAATATTTAAGACAGGGTTTCATTCTGTAGCACAGGCTGGCCTCAAACTCCAGATCCCCCTCCCCCAGCCTCTCGAGTGCTGAGATCACAGGAGAAAGCCAACAGGCCCGGCCAGAATTTTGTTTGCTTTAGAGATAGGATCTTGCTATAGAGCACAGGCTAGTCTCAAAATCCTCTTACCTCAGCCTCTTAAATGCTGAGGTTACTGGTGTGCACCCCTCTGCTTTTAACGACTGTCTTGTGCTCTGCAGTCTCTGAGCTCTGCCCTCCCCTTAAGCTCACTTGAGTCCTCACTTTCCCAGTCACTGTAAAGGACAGTTCCACCTTCCTTGGGCTCAGGCCCAAACCCAGGTGTGGAAGCCTTGATCCCAGTCCTATCACCTCAAGGCTTTGTCACCGACGTGGAACGCTCTTGCCACAGGCATCTTCTCATGGCCCCAGTGTGGGAGCCCATTTTCAGGTTCCAGTGGCTTTACCCAGCAGGTCTGCATAGAGAGCATGATTGGACCGCGGGCCTGAGTGCGGGTGTTTTGTAACTAGCGAGGGGAAGGTCTTTTGCTTCACCCCTTGGCATTGTTATAAATAGACCTTTGGTATAAAGTTTCTGGGCTGGCGGGTAGGGATCCAGGCCCACCCTAGTCTATCCTGTGTTTTTCTCTGTTTCTCTCCTATTTCTGCCTAAGTCTCTTAATCCTCATTCCTCAAGAGTCCTGAGGTAACTTAAGTGTGGGGGCTGGTCCCTCACAACCCCGTTTCCAACACTCCCTACCCTTGGTTTTGGGTTTTATGTTTTTTCTCCCCAGTCAGTAAGGCTGCCAGACAATGAGTGTATTCTGCCTACTTGTCTCCCTCTGAAGACAGATACCATCTACCCGCCTGGCTCCGGCTACATTCCTTAACTTAGCAGACAGCTGTGTGCTGAAGCCTTGCTGCTAGCCTGTTGTAAACTGGAGATGAGAGGCAGGAGCTTGGGTTGCTAACCTGAGCTCCAGGTCAGGTGGCTCCAGCAAGAGCCTGCCTGCCTGCCTGCCTGCCTGCCTGCCTGCCTGCCTGCCTGCCAAGTGAGCCCCTGGGCCTGGAGTACAGAGGTGTAGCATGGAGGGACCAACTTCATCAGCCAACTAGGGTAACAAGTCAGAGGTGAGGGTCAGACCCTGAACGGTTGTGGAGAAGATGCTTACTGTTTGGAAAACAGAAATTGGGAGGTGATCGGGAAGGTGCAACAAAGAAGACAGGGAAGCCTGGCCAGGTTGACAGGTGCCGAGTCACAGCTGGGCACCAGGTTAGCTCAGAAAGGACACGGCAGCCCTGAGCGGAAGAGGCAGTGACTGGAATGTGGTGGTGTCTGTGCAGTGGTGAGAAGGTCCCTAGGCCTCACACATTTGAGGCAAACACTCTACCACTGACTTCATTTTGTTTTATTTCCATCATGTGTCTGCACAGAGATTTGGCCATAGGAGTTCAGAGGGCATCGGATCCCTAAAGCTGCAGTTACAAGCAGTGGTTGTGAGCTGCCCAACATGGGTTTGGGGAGCAAAACCCCAGTTCTCTTAAAGAGCAGTGCATGCTCATAACCACGGAGCTGTTTCTCCAGCCAACTTGCCAACTTTTGTATATTGCGTCAACATGAGTTCTTCCTCCTAAGTTGCCCACATTGGCCTTGAACTCACTCTGTAGCCCAGGCAGGTCTTAAACTTGTGATCTCCTGAGTAGCTGAGGTGACAGGCCTGGAACCACCAGGCCTTCTGTGGAAACATGTTTTAATGCAGTCAGAGGAGCCCAGGACCAAAGCACAGGTGGAGATGAGGTAGGCCTGCAGACCCAGCGAATCGGGTCCTGCTGGACTGACAAGGTATGGGATTGTGGGGCACAATGGGTACAGGCTGGGATATGATGGCTATTCCTGACCCAGTGATGGGACATCCCAGCCCAGAGCTAGATACTGAATATGTACCACATACACGGTAATGTTCATATCAGCATCAGACCCCATACAATGACAGTCCCAAGTCCTGTAAGCTAGTGAGGAACCTATCTTGTTTAAGTACACTATGCTGGTTGCACTTGCCCAGCTAATGAGGTGTTCCTGAGCTCTGTTGGCTTAGTTGGCAGCCTGGCAGCATATCCACGCTGGAACTGGCATCTTTCTGTAGTGGGGAAGCAGAGGCCGGAAGCTGAGCACTGAGCTCCACCTCCACCGGGACTTTTTGGAAGACGACATCACCAGAGGAAGGGATGTGAGGGCCCTCTGTACGTCTAGATGCCCAAAGGGGACACTGTCACCCTTCCTTCTGCCAGGGCCTGGCTATAATCCGATGGGTTCTGCCAAGCCAATGAGGGGCGTGTGGCCTCATTTGTGCCATGTGCACCCTGGGGGTTGGTGGAGCTGAGGGCTGGCTCTGGTGCTGAGAGCCTCACCACTCCCACAGTGATGGTGGCCACGCAACAGGAGATGAACGATGCCCAGCTGACGCTGCAGCAACGTGACTACTGCGCCCACTACCTCCTCCGGCTGCTCAAGTGCAAGCGGGACAGCTTCCCCAACTTCCTGGCTTGCAAGCAGGAGCAGCACGACTGGGATTACTGCGAGCACCTGGAGTGAGCCGCCCTGCGCCTGCGCACACCACGCGGCCCCACAACGGGGAGGGGCAGGAGCCACCGCGGGGCAAGCCAGAGCTGCAGCGGGAGGGTTTCCTGGTGGCTGGGATGGGGTGGGGCCAGGGCCTACGGCACTGAGACTGTCTGTTCTACCCTCAGCTACGTGAAGCGCATGAAAGAGTTTGAACGTGAGCGGCGACTGCTGCAGAGGAGGAAACGGAGGGAAGAGAAGGCACAACGGATAGCCCAAGGCCAGGGAGAAGGAGAGGTGGGCCCTGAGATGGCCCTCTAGGGGTCACCCACCCGCCTCTGGACCTACCTATCCGTGAAATAAAAGCTTCGGGTCACCTTCCCAACCCTCGTGTGTACTGCCTCAAGGGTGGGAAGGAACGGTGTGGTCCCTGTACCCCTGAAGAACACAAAGCCCAAGTCCAGGTGGAAGAGCAGGTTTATTGTTACTGCTGGAGAGCCACGGTCACCGGGTCAGGGGGTGCGTAGACAGTGCTACTTGGCTGAGCCCACGAGGAACTGCTCAGAGCAGGAAAGGGATGATGGGCATGCGCAGAGGTGGATAGTCACGGAACTCCTTCAGGTAGCTGCGATGCTTGCCTTTGGCCCAGATAGTCATCTGGGTGAAGCCCACCAAGGAGAAGAGGGCCACTGTGGGCAGAATGGGATATCAGAATAGGGGCGCCCCGCCAGAAGGGAACCAGGGACTCACCGCACAGGAACAAGGGACTCACCTGGAACACACTGCGTCATGATGGCAAAGCCAATCCAGGACCCTACCTGTGGACAGCACAAGCAGGGTGAGGACAGGGGCAAGCCCAGCATCACATGTATCCCTGGGGACGGAAGGCAGCAGTATCCCCAAATTCAAGCTTTAGTACTCCCCCACAACCCACCCTTTACCGTGTAGGTCCTCAGACCTGGGAGGAAGAAGGCAGTCCCTCACCTCATAAGTGTAGTTGGGACAGGACACCAGCAGAAATAGCCAGGTGAAGGGGTTCTTGGTGGGGTATGGGATCTTCCTGGTTTTGGACCCTGGCGTGCAGGACAAGAGTAAGTCAGACCCCTTCCTTCCTTACCCAGCTCACCCAGCCCCAGCAGGCCACTCACCAGCTGGCCGAAGGTCCCGAAGAGCCATGTGGATGGAGAAGTTGCCAAGCTGGCAGATCTATCAAGGAGAACGGGGTCAGTCCAGAGCCCCTAGCCTCAACCCACCCAGCCACCTCACCTCACCACACATGGTTGCCATCCCAGCCTCTTTACCACAAAGATGGTCAGCGCCAACTTAACCTGCTGGGTTCCGTAGGCTGCAGAAAAGGGAGAGCCCCATAAGAGAAGGTTCATGATGGGGTCACGGGGTAAGGGCACTGTCTGAGACCACTTACTAGGGGGTGTGTAGAGAGGGTGGTTGATGTAATAGGCCATCCATGCAGCAAAGCCCCAGTAGTAGGTGCAGTTCTGAAAGAGAGCAGATGTGTCAGCCTCGGGTAGGCAGGTGCTGCTGGTGGGCAGAGCAAAAAGAGCAAGGTGCTCACTTTGAAGATGTTCCTCAAAGGCATGGTTCCGTGAGAGAAGCGGTGCACAAACAGCGTCTCCAGCAGACGCTTGATGTAGTGGAATGAGTGGCAGATGCAGGCGAGGCTAGAAGGGATAGCAGACTCAGTTGGGGCTGATGCAGCCTCCCCTCCCTCCCACCCTCTTCCGGGCCCCACTCACTGCACCACTGTGTGCCGACTGGATGTGAAGTCATATTTGTGGCCATAAATGAAGGGTACCCGGAAGTAGAAGAGCAAGTAGATGAAAAGGGGCCCAGCATACTCAGTCAGGAAGACCTGGGAATACCCAGAGACAAGGTGAGGAGCCACCCCAGGGTGACTGAAGGCAGAGACCAGGGAAGGGGTCAGGGCTCACCGTCACCCAGCTGATCTGGGCTCCCAGGTCCCGGAAGAAGAGTGTGGCTGTGGTGCCCACAGGAAGCTTCTGCAAGACATCTTCATCTTTCAGTGACTTTCCCTCTACAGAAATGAGTCAGTATTCAGGTGCTGCCCTGGTATCTGGACCCCAGGAGCCCAAGGGAAAGGCTGGTGGACAGCTGTACTCACTGGGGTCCAGGCGGAGGGACTGTCGGGCAGGGTACCATTGCGGGTCTGCTAGGAGAAGGTGAGGGGTTGCAATACCCAGTCTGGCTGGGTTCAGTCTGCCCACCCTAACTCTGGGACCCCCCACTCCTCCCATCCTGTGCAAGGACACAGGGCCAAACAGGAGGATTTTGTCCTTTGGATGACACAAGAACATTTCCTGCTGGTGGCCACACGGGGGCAGCCTGCACAGTCGGACGGGCTGACTGCTCCAGTGTGCTGACAGGCCGCCTCTCCAAGCCCCTAAGGAAGCCCAGGTCCCATCAGAAGGATGACAGTAAGGGGGACAGAAGTGTAGGTGCCTGGACTCACGTGTCTTGGTGAAGAGGTTCTTGATTTCAGCAATGGTGGCCTGAGGCTCCACCTAAGAGAAAACGGAATCAGCCCCACAGGAGCCTAAACCCAGGATCTGGGGCAGGGGTGCCAGGAACAGGCAGGTCAGGCTCAAGCCGGCTGGCTTCAGTGAGTATAGCATCAGCTTCCACCTCCTTTACAGACACAGGGCCTTTCCAGGCCCCTTGTCCCTTCCCTACCAGGCAGCCAGCTTCCAGCCCCATGCAAGGGCCATGGCTGCTCACTCCAGCTCAGGGATCCTCAACCTTCCTAATGCTGTGACCCTTTAATACAGTTCCTCATGTTGTGGTGACCCCAGCCATAAAATTATTTCGTTATTATGTCATAACTGTAATCTTGCTACTGTTATGAACCTTAAGGTAAATATCTGATGTGCAGGGTCGCGCCCCTCAGGTTGAGAACTGCAGCTGTCGATGAAGGCAATACCCCTTGTGTGCCCTCTGGAGGACCAGGGGCTGCCAATGTCTGCACAGCCCCACTGCTCCTGGCGCTTCACCGCCAGGGTCACAGTCCTACCTTGTCCAGGAAGCACAGCTTCTCCCTTGTCTTCGCATCCAGAATCTCCACCTCAAAGAAGAGAACCGCCTTTTTATGCTTCTTGGCTACCTTGTGAGGCATGGGCATGGGAAGAGCATCGAGGCCTTGGTGGGCCTCCTTGGCCGCCATGCTCAAGCTGATATCCATGCCACTGCCGGCCCTACTGCTCTGCCTACCAGGCTGTGATGCCCACTGCCAGCCGCCAGCCCCCACCTCCGACCTCCCCTCACAAAGCTGCTCTGAGCTGGGCTGGGCAGCATGATCAAATTCTGCCGGGTGCTGGAAGGAAGCCTATGTCTGACCAGGCCCAGCCAGCTTCGATGCCAGATGTAATCTGAGTGGCACCAGGGCCCGGCCCAGCTAAATATAAAACCATCCCAGCCGAGTCCCCCAAAGGAGCCACATCACAGTCCTCCCCTGGGGGCTACCCTCATAGAAGCAGTTGGGTGGCCACAGGTCCTCAAAAGTGCCAGGGGCAAGATCTCCCAGAGAAGGAAGATCACCCCAGCCAGTGGCAGGGGGTGGCTAGCCCAACCCCAGCCCTAGTGCCCAGATCTGGAGGACAGGTTACTGAGCCTGGGGAAATGCCAGCTATCTGGAGAATCTGTGAGACAGATCATCCATTTCCACTTTTAAGCTGTAAGGGACACTGGGTTATTTCCCTAGTGCATTTGTGTTCCCAGGGAGGTGACAAATTCCGGAGTTGTTGGTGAAGCATACCTATCCTAACTATGGAGAGGAAAGAGTGAGCAAAGGCCTCCACCTCCACCCACCTCATTTTTCACCAGTTCCACCCACACCTGGTTCAAAACCACCTACATGGCAGTCTAGCTAACATCAATATGCTCACCCATGGATGAGTCTTGCTCCAAAGCCTTCAACATACAACCCAGGCCTGCCTGTACCCCTGGGGTCCACAGCCCCCAAAGGAGAAATCCCCAGAACAGAGTAAGGAGACAGCCCCAGGGATCTGGGCCATCTGCCCCAAAGGTCAGAGAAGGCTGCTGGCTGGCATGGCACTCTGCACTGCTCCTGCTGGCTGGAGAGGCCTAAGGGCCCTATGGGGATCCACGACTTCTCATCCTGAAGGAGGGGGCATCACGGGACAGAGAAGCTGGCCACTGCTACCTACATGCTCCCAACAGCAGGGTCTTAGGGCCCATCCTGCAGCCTGGCCTGCTAGGGGTCCCTGAGAAGATATGCATGGACCAACATGAAGCTGGCTGAGGAAAGTATGTGCATGTGTGTCTGTGTGTGTGTGTCTGTGTGTGTCTGTGTGTGTGTGTGTGTGTGTGTGTTTGTGTTTGTGTGCACACGCGCACATGTATGTGACGGGAGGCCCACGAAGGTGACCCTACACATTAAGGCAGCACTGTAGGACCTGGGCCTGAATTGAGAGCAAGGCTCTTATGCCAGCCAGTGGCACCCTAGCCTGCTTGCTCATCGATGCCAGAGCCTACATCATGGACAGGACAGTGCACAGAGATCACCTGCTATCAGCTGCAAACTCTGCTTCACCCTATGGCCTGAGGGGCAGATGACTGAACCCCACAAGAACAATACCAGACCAAGAGTCATACATTGGACCCCACTAAAGAGAAACAAGAGGGAATGAGTACTTGACGAATGTGTTAGAAGGGGCTAAGAGACAGGGCTCTGGGCTGTAGATACATTAATAGTTGCTGGACCCCCATGAGCACTGTGCACATGCTCAGAGTCCATGTGAATCCCAGGAAGGCAGCACAATGTCCACTGGGAGAGGCGGCCATGGAGTTCCTGCTGAACCACTCAATAGCTTAAAATACAACCAGCCCCTCTCCCTACTGGGCCAGCTGCCGGGGAGGGCTGAAACCCTACTCTCTCCCCCAGATGGGACTCTGCAACAAGGCCAGGAGCCCTGGTGCACCAGCTGGCTACACGTGGGTGGCAGGAAAGCAGCATGGAGAGGGCCACACTGAACAGCAACTCCCAAGCCGCAAGGACAGGAGTGCCTGAACCAGGTGAGTCAGGGGCCTCCCAAGTCCTGCCCAGCCCAGACCCCACAAACGTCTTCTCCCAGTGGGCCAGAGGCCATTCTTGCTGTGATTTTTGCAACTCCCTGAGCCTATAGAATTATTTCAAAATCAAAAGCAAGATAAAAGCTAGGTTAAGAGTACAAAGGAGGTTGGCTGGGTGAACGAAGCCAGACTTTCAAGCTGAGAGTGGCCAGGACCAGCCCAGGGCAGACAGCAGGCTGCTGGTGCCACCATGGGGTGGGGTGAGGGGGTGGGATGAGGGGCAGCAGCAGGGGGAGATGCTCTTTGTGAGTGATGCAAAGGTGTACTGACATAGAGGTGGGGCTGCACAATGAAATGTGCTGAAAGCCACTGGTTGTGTAATTTTTGGGGGGTGGGGGTGGCACTCAGGGGCGAGACTCTGACTCTTTAGCCCGGGATGTCCTTAAACTCGAAACACTGCCTTAGCTTCCCAAGTGCTGAAGAATTAGTTGTCTACCACACCCACTTGAACTGTGCACTTTTATTTACAGTCACAGGAACTCCAAAAGCTCTGGGATTGTATGTAGGGGCTCTCACATGGTGAGGCAGGTACTGTACTAGAGTTACACCCCAGCCTCCACAAGCAACAGACAAAGTGTCCAGCAAAAAGGAAAAGACAACATAGCTCCAGGGAACGACAGGATCTGCCCTCTCCAGACTAAGGAGACAAGGGGGACATGTGCACCTCTTAGACCTGCATTCCTCAATCACTGCTACCCTATCCTACCCTGTACTTCTCTCTCTCTCTCTCTCTCTCTCTCTCTCTCTCTCTCTCTCTCTCTCTCTCACACACACACACACACACACACACACACACACACACTGAGATCAGCCTAAAGTACAACTCTGAGGGGTACCCAGGTCTGCAGTCAGAGAACAGCGGGGTACTAAAAGGTGCCCAGACAGGGGTCCTGACCCTGAAGGCAGGCAGCCAGCAGGCTCTGGCCCCGCCTGGGAAGAAAGCAGCACAGCCCAGCTACGTTAAGGAAGGGAGTGCTACAGGATAGCTACAGCTAAGGGTAGTCCAGGAGGGAACCTGAGCCCAGGCTGGACCCTGCTGCTGAAAGCACAATGGGCAGGGTCAGACAAGGGCAGGGGCCCTGGCACAGGCGGCATGCTGGTTCTGCGGTGGCAGTCCCGCTAGTCTGTGAAGAGTTCTCACCCAGAGACTGCGATAACAAGACCAACCCAGCCAACCGCAGCTCCTGCTAGCCCAAGGTCAAGGACAGCAAAGCAGACTGAGAGGCAGCAAGAAGCCCACCCTAAAGGATGGGGGGGCTGGCCTTGGCACTCCACTGTGTGGCAAGATCAAGGTTGATGCAATAGAGAGACACTTGTCCCTTATTCTGAGACTCTGAGGTAGCAGTCTCGAGGTTGTCCCAGCCTGGCAGGGCAGCACAAAGATGGGGAAGCATGCCCTGCATCACCATTACAGGGCTCCTCCCTCCCTCCTGGGGCTATTGGACACATCTCACCACACCACCAATTTTAATACAGCAACCCCACCATGCACAGTGGCACACACTTATGACCCCAGCACTCAGCAGATGGACTCAGGATCAGTTCAGAGACAACCCTAACAACATACCAAGTTTGAGGCCAGCCTCAGCTACATGGGACTCTATCTTCAAAAAAATTTTCTTTTATGGCTGCAATTACACAGTAATTCTCTAGTTACTGCCTGATTGATCCACTGCCTCTTGGCAGTGTGCTCAATAAAATATTGTTTAAAAAAAATTTAAGAAACACCCAGAAATCCTCTACCTGTCCTGGGCCTGGCTGTTTTCTAGCCCCCAGAGTGGCCCCAGGGGGAAAAGTCACCAGGGTCATGCCTGAGGTCCCCATGCAGCTCCTCCCACCCTGTTCTGGCTGCTCCTTCACCTCTGCAGGAGCTTTGTTCCACCCAAGACCAATCAAAGGCAGCCCTCTGGTAGGAGCCTCCTGCTTCCTGGATGATTCTGAGCCTATACAGCGCCCTGGTTCTGAGGCACCTACACTGAGAGAATGGATCAGTTCACCAGGCTCCAGACCCCAGAGAAACTGGGGTATCCCTCAATGGTGTCCCAAGAGCTGATAGGCTCTGCATGGCCTAGAGGTAGCAACACACATTCCCTGGACACTAAGCTTTTAAAACCCATCTATGTGGCCCTTGATAAGCTATCCACTTCCTCAGCTGCAAGGGGGCTCTTCCAACCACCACCTCCCATTGTTAGTGTAGGAATTAGAGATGACAAAGAAAGAAGGAAGGGAGGGAGGAAGGGAGGGAGGGAGGGAAAAAAAGAAAGAAAGGAAGGAAGGAAGGAAGGAAGGAAGGAAGGAAGGAAGGAAGGAAAGCACAGGAACACTTAACCCATCTAGAATAAATGCTACCAAAAGCAAACAATGGGCCAGCCATGGTAGTACATGTCTATAACCCCAGCACTGGGAGGTGGAGGCAGGAGGATCAGAAAATGGGAGTTACATACCAAAATTTTGTCTCAGAAAAAAAGGAACGCACAAGAATACCATGTTATTGACTGACTGCAGCAGAAGAGCAACGGCAGATGTGCAAGGGAGCCAGCCAGGCTGAGCACTCGGGCCCTGGACCTGCAACCTTGACTGTATCCATGAAGGGACCCAAGGTCAAGGGCTGACAGAATTGTGCCCCACCCGGCTGGTGGCAGTGAGCCTGAACACAAGCAACAAGGGACCATGTGGGCGTAGGGAAGGACAGGGGGCAATGACAGCCAGTAGAGACTGCAATACTTTCCACTGCCCCCTTGTGCCAGGGGTGGAAGGATAGGCAGCACAGTCCTAACCATCATGGTCAAGTGAACAGCTGGGGTGCAGAATGGAAGCGAGAAAGCCTCCTCTTGCATCAGAGAGACCCTGGGGAGCCAACCACCTGCCTCTTCTCTCTCCCTCCCCAGGCCTCGGGCACTGCTCTAAGTACAGACATGGGAACAACACTACCAAGCCTTTCTATCACTTCTAGCCTGTCAAGGGAGCAGGGTCTAAGGGAAGAACAAACCACAGCAACTTGTATTGTCACCAAGAGCTTCGGTAAACCAAGATGGAGAAGTAGAGGACAGGGGACAGTTGCAGCTGTCAGGGTAGCACATGCCAGTAATCCTAACCTCATGAAGCAGGGTAGGAAGGCCACCCAAAGTTCAAGGCCAGGCTAGTCAGAAAGACCCTTTCTCAAATAAAATAAAATTAATAATAATAATAATAATAATAATAATAATAGTAATAGTAATAGAGCTTAAAAACAAGGGCCCTTGGGGAAGGACATAGCCATTCACCCATCTAGGGAAAGAGTTCCAAGCGGAGGCAACAGCAAATCAAATACAGAGGCCCTAAGGCTGCACTGTGTCCAGCATGCCTGAGGAGCAGGGAGCCAACATGAAGAAGAATGGGAGGTCGGCGCAGGGAGAGACCCAGCTGTTCAAGGCCTGGTGCCCATGGAGAGAACCTTGGCTTTGACCTGGGCTCCAATGGGACTCACAGAGAGTTTCTGAGCAGAGAAGGGACACAGTCTCTTTCAAGTGTTCACAGGAGCCGGCACTGGTGGAACAGTCTGGGGGATGAGGCAGAGGCTAGGAGATAATGAGGGATGGGAGAGGGTGCCTAATGGTTGGATTCTAGACAGATGGACAGGGAAACAACAGACTCAAGGTAGTCTCAAAGTAGGGATGAAGGAGCAGGAGTGTGACCTGCTGAGCCCAGTAGGAAGGAGCAGCCCCATGAAGGCCAGGCTGGAAGAGTGGGGTCTGCAATGTCTGCATGCCACAAGGACGCAAGATGCTTGCCCCTCTTCACAAATGTAGGGGCCCTGCTGCCCCAAGGTTCTCTGCCCATAAGCAAAACCATGGCTGCAGGGCTCACGTCACAGGTCAGGTTGGTGCTGCCACCCAGCCTTCCAGGTCAGCCACTAACTCATGCACCTAGAACTCAGGGTATTACTCCACTATGGGACCTGCTCAGTGACTCTAGGTGGGGACACTGGCAAACAGTCACAACCCTGCCCAGACACAAATGCTTCACAGGTGCCTCTCCTTTCATGCCCCAGTAGCCTGAGGAAGCAGGAACTATAGGTGTCTTAGTTGTTTTTTTGTTTTTGTTTTTGTTTTTGTTTTTTACTGCTGTGATAAGACCATGCCCAGAGCTTTCTTATAAAATAAAGCATTTAGTTTGGAGCTCATGGTTAGTGCTTAGAGTCCATGGCCCTCACGGCAGGGAACATGGCAGGAGGCAGGAAGGCATGGCACTGGAGCAGTAACTGAGAGCTCACATCTTGAAACATAAAACACAAGGCAGAGAAAGACAACGGAAATGATAAGGGCTTTTGAAACCTTCAAGTCCACCACCAGTGACATACCTCCAACAAGGCCACACCTCCTAACTGGGGACCAAGTAGTAAAATATATATTTACTCTGTGGGGACCACTGTCATTCAAACAACCACAGCAGGCTTCACATTCACATCCCAGATGAGGAAGCAAGGTCCACAAGCTCAGAAGCACAACCAGGTCACCTGGAAATGAACGCCTGAGCCTGTACAATTCCAAAGCCGGCCATGAGTTCACAGCGATGCCGAGATCAAGACAACCCAGCCACAAAGCCACCTCCATGTGGCAGAGCAGCATACTCTCTCTGCTCAAACCAGAACCTCTCTGGTCCTTCAGCCAGCTATTGCAAGGACTCATGAGGCATAGGGCATGTACATTCTTCTTAGGGTTACTGCTGAGCCCAGAGGACAGAGACCTGGCCCAACTGTTGGTCTAAGCACAGTGCAGGCAGGTTACCAGTCACAGGCAGACAGCTTCCTCGTGTTCACCTGAGACTCCAGCTCAGTGTTTCTGGCTGCCATTCCCTTTTACTTTCCAGAAATACCCAGTAACCCTAATAATGTTATGATAGCTGATGACTGGGATGCAGCTGCCTGAAAACCAGAACAGACTGCACCTGCTCTAACCCAAACTCGCCCTTCCCTAGTGGTCTTGGCATTTGACTTCATTTTTCCAGGGCACACCAGGGGCAAGGGAGTGTTCCTTCCCTACCAGGCTCTCTCAGGGACAGTACTGGGAACAGTCTGCCCAGGGCAGGAACAGCAGAGACACTGGCCACCTATACTTGGCCTGTGACCATGCCTTGGTCTCCAGTCTCTGTGGCAACGTGACAGGAGCCAGGGTCTGAACACCATGTCCACAGGCTCTCAAGTCAGGACTGGCACCAAATGCAGAGGCCACAGCAGTGAAGTGGAGGAGGGAAGGGTGTGGGGAGCAGTGGCTGAGAGCTTACATCTTGAAACATAGGGAGGGGAGGGGAAGGAAGAGGGGGAAGACTGGGCTGGAGAGACAGCTCAGCGGGTAGATGCTTGCCACCAAGCCTGATGACAAGGTTTTATTCCCAGGATTCACATGGTGGAAGGAGAGAACAGATTACTGTAAGGTACCCTGACTGCAACATGAAAGCACACAGATGTCCATGCGCACGCGCGCGCGCACACACACACACACACACACACACACACACACACACATACACATACATACACACACACTTTTTTTTTCTTCTGTTGGAGATTTCTTTGGGACAGGGTCTCACTGTACATTCCTAGCTAGCCTGGAATTGGCCAGGTAGACCAGGCTGGCCTTGAACTCAGAGATCTACCTGCCTTGCCTCTGCTTTTGCCCAACATTTTTTAAGTTTCTTTGTGCTGGGTGTAGCAGTGTATACTTTTAAACCCAGTATTCTGAAGGCAGGGGAAGATAGATCTCTGTGAGTTTGAGGCCAGCATAATCTACAGAGTAAGTTCCAGGCCAGCAAGGGCTACAGAGTAAAAGCCTATCTCAAAAAGCAACAAAAAGAATCTCTCGCATCACAAAGAATTAAATAAATAAAACTAAGCAAAAGTGAGGTACGGCTGAATGGTAGAGCACTTGACTAGTACATACAAGTCTCTTAGGTTACATCCTCAGCATGGCACAGAGGTAGGAAGAAAGGGACACCCAAGACTCAATTATCCAGAAGGCAACTCACACAGTCACACACAGACACCAGCACTACAACACAGCTTACCTTAAAGGGCCAGTCTCCAATTTCAAATGCATGCAGAATGTATTACCTACACAGGGCATGTGGGTGCTACAGAGTTGCCAAAAACCATATTTCTTGACTCCAGAACCCCATGTACCTACTTCTGCTAACCCAGCCTGGCACAGTGAGGCTATACCCAGGCCACCTCCTAAAACCAGAAAAGCCAAAGGCAGGGTGAGGCAACAACTCCATGTTTTCCTATGGCAGGCAAACGCTACCCTCCTGCCTGGGAAAGCAGAGTTGTCTCCAACACTAGGTAAGGTCAGACAGGCAAATGGGAATGTTCACAATGACTGCTGTGGGCTAAGCGTTGCGGTCTTGCCTGGAATCCTAGCACTGGGGCAGAGGATGCTGCAGCCAAGGCTAACCTGGGCTGTGTATCAAAATACTGTCTCAAATCAAATTAAAAATAAAAAGACTGCTATAGCACCACCCAGTGGACTGGCAGGAAGAACCCTGCCCTACTTACCAGAATCAGGAAGTCCTACAGTTGCCCGGCATCTACAGCTTCAAATGAAGGGCTGAGACCTAGACTTCACACGAAGGTGGCCCTAAACTCAATTCTTACCAAAAGAAAAAAATCTTCCTGGTGGCTGGGATATATGTCAGTGGGTAGCAGGAGCTTAGTTGTGTACAAGGCCAGGGATTTTATACTTGGCAACAAAGGAAACACTTCTGAGGGCCGGATGGGGCAGCCATCTCCAGGCACCCCTATCACACCGATGTGCCCACCCAGAAGTCCCCCTCCCCAAGCCACAGTCACCCCCTCTCCCTTCTCTTTCCCTAAGGGAGTGGCCAGGCGGTATGCACATCTGCCTCACTGCTCTCCCAAGGCTGCTGGAGTGAGACTGTCCCCTACTGAGCAGCCGGGGCGCAGGTCTCCAGCCCCAGGACAAGGCTAAGAACTCAAGAGGGCTGCACCTCGCCTGAGTTTGTTCCTTAGTATGGATGAGCCCTCACTGTGGGAGCTGCAGCCTGGGTGCCCTCTGCCCTCCTCCAGAGGTGCACCTGTCCTCTTCCTGGGCCCTCACAACTATTACCCTCTTGCAATTGGTGATCTAATGCAGGCCTCTCTCCATTACAGGAAGACTCTGGCAAGCCAGGAAGCTTAAGGAAGCCAAAGATGCTGAACCAGAGGATGTGCTGACTCATCGGCCACTGTCCATTGTGCCCACTGCTGACTCCACCCAGGCCAACAGGCAGGTGAGTCTGCCCATGAGCTCAGCTTGCCAAACAGCCCTCTAGGATCCTCATTCACAACTCATTCTTAAAGAAAGATTTCTTCGGGTTGGGGATTTAGCTCAGTGGTAGAGTGCTTGCCTAGCAAGCACAAGGCCCTGGGTTCAATCCTCAGCTCGAAGAAAAAAAAAAGAAAGAAAGAAAGATTTCTTCTTTACTAGTGATCCCTTTTTATATGTGAAAAACCACAGTACATTCAGATCTCTGGAGATTCAGCCATGAAAGGAGAGACGCTTGCTGAGTATATATAAGGTCTCGTTTCAACTGCCAGTATAAAAGAGAGGCAGCAAGAAAACGAATATCGTAAATAGTTCTATATAATATATGAGAAGGTAATAGGACATGCAACATGAAGCACGAAAAGGAGAAAAGGGTGTGCTGTGTGCACGAGCAAGTGTAGATTTTTACATAAAGTGGTCAAGAAATGCCTCCCTTGCCATACTGAAGGAGTAAGGAGCCTAGAGGCGGCCATCCTCAAGGGAAGAACAGCTGTGCACAGACCTGAATGAAGCATGGCAGGAGCTCACACTGTGGCCTAGAGTCATATGCACGAGAGGAGGGAGAGGTGTAAACAGGAGGTGATGTGGCAGACAGGCACTGGGAGGCTGAAGCAAGTTCAGGCCAGCCTGGGCTACATGGCAGAAACTTTATCTCAAAAATAAAAGAATACACCTGGATCTGGATGGGCTCTAGGTGTGGCTTGCAATGGTAGAGCTCTTACCTAGAAGATGCAAGGCCCCAGATCCCATTCACACACGCACATGCACATACACACATACATACACATACACACACACAAACACACACACACACACACACACACACACACACACACACACACACACACGTATTTTACTGTTTATTATCACTATCTCCTGCTTGAGCAATGACAGTGATTTTTCCCACCTTATTGTGGGGAGGCTACACATAGGTACTTACGTGTCATATGTTTGGAGAGGCCAGAAGACAAGCTCAGTTGTTACTCCGCCTTGTTCTTCTGAGACAGGCCTTTCACTGCCCTATTGCTCACTGATTCCAATACCCTAGGCTGGCCACTGAGTCCCAGGGATGTCTCTTGCCCAGCACTGGGATTAGAGGCATGCCCCCCAGGTTTTACCCATGGGTATTAAGACTAAAACTCAGGTCCTCATGTTTGCATGGCAAGTACTTTACCAATGAGCCATCTCCCTAGCACCCAATTATTTTATTAATTTATTCATGTATTAAGGAGCATGTATATGGAGGCCAGAGGACAACTCTGTGGAGCTGATTTTCTCCTTCCATCTTTCCTTGGGTTCTAGGGGCTTGAACTCGGGTCCTCAAGCCGGCATGGCAAACACCTTTACTGCTAAGCCATCTCAGCAGCCCTCCCACCAGCTTTCCTTATATTTATTTACTTTATGTATGAGTGTTCTGCCTGCATGTAAATATGTGCACAACGTGTGTTCCTGGTCCCATGGAGATCAGAAGAGGATGTCGGTATCCCCTGGAACTGGAATTACAGATAGTCGTGAACACCAAACTCAGGTCCTCTGTAAGAGCAACAAGTGGTCTTAAATGCTGAACCATCTCTCCAGCCCCTACCACCACCACCATTTAAAGTTGACATGTAATTTATTTTTACCTCAGAATGAAGTTACTTGTAAATGACATCATCTCTAGACTACTGTACTGAACATTTTATGTAAACAATGATGGGATTCTATTAGTCTATAACATCTGAACAGTAAGTTAATACCAAAATATCATTACCTTTAATCCCAGCACTCAGGAGGCAGAGGCAGGTAGATCTCTGAGTTTGAGGCCAGCCTGGTCTACAGAGTGAGTTCCAGGAAAGCTACCCAGAGAAACCCTGTCTTGAAAGGGGAAAAAATGAGGTCAGGAATGGGTGTGGTGTGGATACTTCAGGAGGTTAAAAGGCAGTAGCATCAGTGACTTCCAGAGAAGCTGCTGTAATCTGCTTTGAGGCTGGGTTTCTCTCTCCTCCCCAGCACCCGGCAGCATGTCACAACTAGAGGTTGTGCTGATCAAATAGACCAAGTGAGGCAGTATCTGCTGTAGGCCAGGCTTGCTCAGGCCTTTGACCCCTTGCCTCTGCTGTGCTGAGAGACAGGATGTTGCCAACCATAGTAGGGTCTTCTTTGTCTTAATGTAAACACTAGCTGTGTTCACAGGCATAATGGGGAGGGAGAGAAAAGAAAACAGAGTTGAATAAACTACCCCAGTTCAGACCAGATTACTGCTGCAAGATGCCCTGCTTCATCTATGATGGGAGATGTCCATAGTCAGGGCCACTGGTGTACACCTGCTATCCCAACCCTTGGCAGGTTGAGGCAGGAGGATTGCCAGGTCAGCCTAGGTTACAATAGTGAGACCCTATCTCAAAAGAACTAATCTAAGAGGCTGGCAAGTACAAGGACCTAAGTTTGATTTAAGACTACAGGGGAAAGCCAGGAGTTTAATCCCAGCACTAACGTATAGGCAGGGTTGTCATGATTAGAAGGCTAGCCTGGGCTACACAGTGAGAGACTCTCGAAAGAAAGAAAGAAAGAAAGAAAGAAAGAAAGAAAGAAAGGAAGGAAGAAAGAAAGGAAGGAAGCAAGGAAGGAAGGAAGGAAGGAAGGGAGGGAGGAGGAAGGGAGGGAGGGAGGGAGGAAGATAGAGAGAGATGGATGGATGGGGGGTGGGTGGATGGATGGATGGATGGATGGATGACATCACTCTGCCATAGTGGGCAATCTGGGCTCAAGTCCCAGTCCAGCCCTATGGCAGCTGCAGGGTCAGCCAGGTCATGCAGGCAGTGTTTGGTACTGCACCACTCAGCTCTGTCTGAGGCTCACTGCAGTGGCCTCCTTCACTAACCTAATTTCCAGGGCTCCTCAGGACAAGTCTAGGCAAGAAAAACCCCACAGCCCCAGAAGCTAGACCCTTCCCCTCAGCAGGGGAAAGAGCAGACCAGAGAGGGCAGAGAACCAGAGGTCACAGGGTTGGGGAACCAGGTCTGCAAATGTGAGCTCCAAGCCATGGCGGCTCCCTGGGAGAAGTATAGAGATCAGGCAGCTTGGAGCACAGCAGTCTTGGACTATCTGGAGCAAGTCACTGTGGCCTTGTGGATGCTGGAGAAGGACAACAGTGGAGCAAATGTAGCTACAAAGACAGTGTGAAAGGATCAAGGGCCCTGGACTAAGAAAGGTACAGAGAGGGGAGTTGGGGGAAGCACACCTTTTTCCTGGCTCCTGGGACACCACTAACTAGTACATACCACCAGTTTTCAGAAAAAACAAAGTGTGTATGTCAGAGCTAAGCAACGTGAAGCATGTCTGTCATCCTGGCACTCAGGACACTGAGACAATGGACGAGCATGAGTTCAAGGCCATACTGGGATACACAAATTCCAGGAAAGTCTCATCAATAGGAAGGTTACACTGATTATAGGATGCTTCCCAATTTAACACTAAAATTTTTGGTGTGAGCCAGTGGTGCACATCTTTAATCCCAGCACTCTAGAGGAAGAAGCAGGTGGATCTCTGTGAGTTTGAGGCCAGCCTGGTCTACAGATCAAGTTTCAGGACAGCCAGGGCTGCACAGAGAAACCCTGTCTCAAAAAACAAAAACAAACAAACAAACAAACAGTTTGCTGCTCCTGTAGAGTTCCATTCCCAGTGTCCAAGTCACAGTGGCGGCTCACAATGTGATTCCAAGCCCAGAGGAACAAGGCCCCTTCTGGCAAGCAAGGAAAAGAACCGGGAGGAGCGGCAAAGCACAGCACTCATCAAGGCCTAACTGTCTTCACCGGGATGGGAGCCAGGTCCCATCCTCAAAGCCAGATCTGCCACGCACCCCAACCCGGAGCCATCCCCTCTGAGGCCAGGTGCTGTGTTCCCTGGTGGGCTTCTAGGGAGATGAATCACGTGGCTGCCACAGAGCTTGCCCTTGTTGTGCTGTGGTTCAGTGGCCAGAAACAGACCCTCACATCATCAAGAGATCCCAAAGCTCTGAGATCAGCTAGAAACTAGGAGGGAGCCAGAACAGGAACACAGATATACAGTCAGTCAGTCAGTCAGTCAGTCAGTGTCTGTCTGTCTGTCTGTTTCTCTCTCTCTCTCTCTCTCTCTCTCTCTCTCTCTCTCTCTCACACACACACACACACACACACACACACACGCACGTGCACACAAGTGTGCGCACACACACTAGGGAAAGAAAAAGAGATCAAGAGAAACAGAGAGAAGAAAAAGGGTTACTCTAAAACATGACACCATTTAGGTTGGGAATGTGGCTCAGCAGAGTGCTTACCTAGCACAAACTCAGGGCTCCATCCTCAGCACCAAACAAACACTGCACAGTGGCACACAAGTCACTGGCAGGAGGATCACAGGTTCAAAGTCATTCTCAGCTACAAAATGGATTCAAAGCTAGCCTGGGCTACATGAAAGCCTGTGTCAAAAGGCATGTGTATGTAGCAGATAATCTCAGCACTCAGGAGCCCAAGACAGGATCACAAGTTCAGTGGCATGAACAGGCAATAGCCTGACTTCAAAAAATTAAAAAATAAAAATAAAAACATCTACAGTGAACATGGACACATTTTTCCTTGTCCTTATTCCCTGACATTACAAAAGACCTGCACACTCCCTATGCAAAGATCACACCAGTTTTAGAAGGGACTTGAGAATACTTGTTCTTCATCCTCAGGGGTGCTAGAACCAATCCCCCAGGACACCAAATGACAGAGTAATGCTTCTGCTATACATATCCCTAAAGATTCTGATACCGTGTTTTGACAGTAACCCTAGAGTGACCTTCCCCAATCGCCTCCTAACCAGAGCTCCACCCACCATCTACACACATACATGCACACATGGATCAGACGCTGGCAGGGCCCTCCAGCACCAGAGGCTGCCTGATGCCCATACGAACTTCCTTCCCTATCTGCCTTGACAGACCAAGATTCCCAGACCCCAGCCAAAGCTGCTACTCCCTTCCCTAGGCAACAGGACTCTGAAGGTGCCAGGAAGGGGACAGGCTCTTGCATTCCCCAGGGCTGCCTGCAAAAGGACATAAGCTCTGCTTGCAGCAAAGCTATGCACAGCTGCCTAGCTATTTCCAGTACTTTTCTCTCTTGCAATCAAGGCTGGGAGAGGCTGAAAATAAGGAACAGTGGCCCTGTGCCTTTCCAAGACAATGGTTATGTGAGGGCTCCCAAGGATTTAAAAATAAACTGCCCTCAGATAGTAACACATTAGACAAAGTCAACAGGTAAAAGAGTTTCATCATCCCTGGCATAAGTCCACAGATCCCTAGGGAAGCTACAAAATCATGCCCTGCCCAGCAATCCTGTCAGCATAGGCCTCCCACAAGGGAAGCTGGCCCTAGACAGTGTCTGCTGTCTCAGCAGGGCTCAGAGTAAGGACTGGGACCTCAGGATAGGCCAGAGATAAAGACAATCCCAAACCTGTGGCCAGAGTACAGCAGGATGCTGGCCAGCAGCAATCCATCTGGCAGGGTATTAATACTTAAGAGGATATAAAGAGCTCAAACTCCAAAATTAGTAGTCATCCAGTTGATAAAAAGGAAATAAAAAGACGGTTTCTCAAAAGAAGTACAAATGGCCAAAAAAAAAAAAAAAAAAGAAAGAAAAAGAAAAAGAAAATAGGCCAGACTTGGTGGCCACACCTTTAACCTCAGGCAGGAGGGCAGGAGGAGCTCTGTGAGTTCAAGGCCAGCCAGCTGGGCTACATAGCCAATTCCAGGCCAGTAAGGGCTTCACAGTGAAATGCAGGCTCAAAAAACAAACAAACCTAAGAACCAGATGTGGTATCACACCTTTAATCCTAGCACTCTGGAGGCAGGCAAGGGGATTTCTGTAAATTCAAGGCCAACCTGGTCTACACAGTGAATTCGAGGACACACAAAGCTATAGTGACAGCCTGTCTTAAAATGAGAGGGAGAGAGAGATGACTGTGAAGGAACTGTGACTGAGAGCAACTGCTGTTCCGTCATGCCCCTTGGTCAACAGTTGATCTGCATCCTAACATCCATGTCAAGTAGCTCGGACATCTGTAACTTCAGCTCCAAGGGGTCTGATGGCCTCTTCTGGCTCCCACACACATGTGCACAGACACTCATAAGTATCATAAATAAAGATGGGTTTTGTGTTTTGTTTAAGAAAGCTGTCACATGATGGAGCACACCTTTAATCTCAGCACTTGGGAGGCAGATGTAGATCAGCTCTGTGAGTTTGAGGCCAACCTGGTCTACTACAGAACAAGTTCCAGAACAGACAGGGCTACACAGAGAAACCCTGTCTTGACACCACCCAACACACACACACACACACACACACACACACACACACACACACACACACACACAGAGAGAGAGAGAGAGAGAGAAGAGAGAGAGAAAAGAAAAGGGTTAACAATGGCTCAGTGTAAAGGCACTTCCATGCAGACCTGGTGACCTTAGTTCACTCTTAGGATCCCACAGTGGAAGGAGAAAGTCAGTTTCTGAAACTGATCCAACCCCCTCTTCTGGCCTTCACAGACACCAGACACACATGTGGTGGACATAAAGACATGCAGGCAAAACACTCATACACATAAAATAAATAACTAAATCAACATTTTAAGGGAGTGGTGCACAGTGGTGGCGAAGCCCTCAATCCCAACACTCAGGAGGCAGAGGCAAGCGGATCTCTGTTAGTTCAAGGCAGCCTAGTCCACAGAGTGCATTCCAGGTCAATCAGGGCAGTCACACAGAGAAACCCTGTCCCAAAAAAATAAAATAAAATAAAAAAGTCAGGGTGCGGGTCACAAAGGGCAAGGAGCACAGGTAGGTGGCACTTCAGGCAGCACACAGGGACACAAATTTGCCTTTGCCTGACAATTTATAACTGGGAACTTAGCTGCAGCCAGGAAGAGTGCCCAGCACCTCACCCTCCCTCAGCCCTGTCTCCTAAGTCAGAGTGAGAAATGTAAGTAAAATAACTGCCCTGGGACAGGGCAGGTGCCCCTCCCCCAGGCCATGTCCTTTACAATCACATGCCCACTCCTTCCTCAGTATATGGTCACCAAGGCTGACCTGAACTCTGCCACGTGACAGCTCAGTTTCCCCATATGTCAAGAGGGTAAGAACCATACCTGCTTCACATATAGTAAGGCTAGACCACAGCAGAGTGGGCAGAAGGACTGGAGTGGACAACAGTGAGAGAGTGGGCTTTGCATGCTCCAGCCCCTGGGCTCCTCCCCAGTACCAAAAAAGAAAAAGGTAAGCTAGACATCCTGGTGCAAGCCTTTAATTCCAGTACTCAGGAGGCAGACAGAGCTCTGTGAGGTCAAGGCCAGCCTGGTCTATATGGTGAGTTCCAGCTAGCTGGGGATGCATAGTGACACCTTGTCTACTAAAGGGGGGGGGGGGGCACAAACAAGAGGCTAAAGGCACTTGAGCACATGCGCACGTTAGCACAGCTTTACCATGATTATGATGGCATGCTACACTCTCATAGCTGAGGCAAGCATCCCCAGCTGTTAAAACATTCTCCTCTGTCACTATCAATAGCACCATGAGGTGTTAAGACCTGAACTTGACCAACCAGCTTTCCCACCCAGCCAGACCTGCCTGTCAAAGGGCAGGACTCCCTACCAAAGCCAACAATGTTATCAGAACTAGAAGTCTCTTCTGAACCAGCTCTATGCAGTGGCCTGTGTGTCCAGGCCACTTGCTCCTCTCCCTCTACTCAGAAGTCAGTGAGGCAAGGCTCTGCTGGGCTCTGGGGAGCTCTAAGTTGCCCACAGCATAACTGAGCTAATAAGTGCACATCACCACCACCAGCTCAGCTCCTCCCAGGGTCCTGCGGTCTCAGCTCAGCCTCCCCCACTGTGTCTTGGCCTCCTCCCTTCTCTTCTCTCTGCTCTGCCTGACTCCAAAGCCTTGAGCGGCTGCATCACCAGGGACCACCATAGGAGGTAGAGATCGATATCCCTGGTACTCATCAATGTGCAGTCAGGCCAGGCAAGGAGGTAGGGAGCTGGCTGCAGCACCAGCCCCTTTTCAAGGCATGAACAGCCCCACAATAGCCAATTAAGCTGCCAACCTGATGTCCCTGAAAATGCAGTAAGAGCCAATACACATTATTCAAACCCATTATATCATTTCAGGGTGAGAAGGCTAGAGAAGTTAAAATTTGCCCATGAGGGCTAGCTAGAGAGCTCAGTTTAAGAACTAGCTGTTCTTCCAGAGGAGTAAGTTCAATTTCTAGCATCCACATGTCAGTTCACAACTGTCTGTAACTCCAACTCCAGGGAATCTGACTGATGCCCTCTTCTGGCTTTCCAAAGGCACCAAACACGTATGTGGTGCACAAATATAAACATGAAGGCAAAACACCCATACCTATACACATAAAATAAAAAATTTTTTTTTTTTTAATTTTCACCCCTGCCAGAGGCAGAGAAGGATCTCAATCCAGCTCTGCTGCAAAGCCTGAAAGTCTTGCTGTCTTCCCAGGACAGAGAATCGGCACAAATACAGTTACCCAAGTCAGGCAGGCTTGGCCCAGGGCAAGCCCCTGCCCAGGGTTAGTTCCCACCTGTGCAGTGCAGTTGTTAACACTGCTATCACCTGCCCCAGAATGCTAAGCAGAGGCACAGCTAAGGATTCTGCAGGGAAGATGAGCCACACCCATGATCATGGTCTGAGGTATGCTAAGAGAGGAAAGGTGTGAAATGCTCACAGCAGCCGGACCCAACAGCACACACCTATATCAGCACAGAAAATAAACCTAAAAAGAAGTCTGGCAGGTGTAGAGGTTCGTGACTTTAATCCTAGCACTTGAAAGGAAGGAGCAGGCAGATCTCTTGTGAGTTCCAGGACAAGGCTGCCTAAAAACAGTATCTCAAAAAAAAAAAAAAACAAAAAAACAAAAACAAAACCTAAATACATTGCACACAACCCTCTCCTATATATACAGCCTTGATGGTATAATTTCTAGCCTCATCAGAATGCTCACTAATTAATATTCATGGTCCTTTCACAATCAAGCAGGTTTTGTTCCAAGGAGCAAGCACAAACAAGCTAGAGTTAACCAATCCACCCACCATTTCATCAAAGGGCCATGCCAAACTTCAGCCTCAGGCCTGGCCTCAGAGCTTGCACACAGGTCTACTTTCTTCTTACCTATCACCTACCAGTTTTCTGCCTCTGAACAATTGCCTTAGAGCACCAGGCATGATGACACATGCCTGTAATGCCAATAATCAAGGTCAGGGCAGGAAGAACACAAATTTAAGTCAGCCTAGGTAACATAGTGAGACCCTGTCTAAGAATCCAAGGAAGAGCTGAGCATGGTAACACAGCAGCACTCCAGAGGCAGAGTAACAGTGCAGTGGTTTATAGACACTTGCTGAGTTTGGATCTCAGAACCCACATAACAGCACACGCCCATACCCCAAGTTGAAATGGACAGAGAAGCAGCCCTGGGTACTGCTGGCCTCTAGCCTAGCTCCAGGTTCAGGAAATGACCCTGCTTCAAAACTCAGGTCAACAATAATACAGTGCACTGACACCCTCCTCTGGCCTCTGCACAGGTCCGTGCACACACAGGTGTGATTGATGTGCACCAAACACAGATAATATCAATGATGATAATAGTAATTGTTTTAGATTTTAAATCAAGGACTAGGGATGCTGCTTGGTGGTAGAGCACTTGTTCAGTACAATAAGAAAGGCCCTGGGTTCCAATGTCTAACATTAAAAATAATAATTGTTTTAAATGCCTCTTGACAAACCCTCTACTTTCAGAATTTTCATACTAAATCTCTGGAGGAAGCCAGCCAAGCAGGAACTTGCCTGAGGTAATAAATTGGTCTAGAATGATCTATAAGATGGGTACCTTTATAGCCTGCATGGTGATTCACACCATTCCATGAGCTTGAGGTCAGCCTGGGGCTACAGAGGATCTCTCTACACGGACAGATTCTCGTGAGATTCATAGGCAGATTTACAAGACACAGTAGCCGGCTACAGCTACCACAGGGATCATCTCCAATGTCATCTCCAGTGGAAAAACACTAATAAAAAAAAAAAAAGACGTGAGCCTAGGACAAGCAGCTCTCACATCAACCCTGCTGACTTTACACCAAGCCCAGGCCAACCTGTTCTAGAAGCTTCCAAGGCCTAGGCCTTGGAAGGGGTTCTCTTTCCTGCTAGATAAGCCATGAACCGAGCTGACAGGAAACTTATCAAAAGCCACAATCTCCCCTCCAGGTGGAATCCTGTCCACTGTGACACTAACTGACCATGTGAAAGTGAGGGCGACCTGAACTTTTCTGAGCATGACATTTTAGGCTCTTGATCTGCGTATCCATTATGTACACCGAATTCATGCAATGCCCTGAAGACAGAAGAGGGTGCTGGGGCCCCTAGAACTGGAGTTACAGATGAGTTAGACCACAAGTGGGTGTTGGGAATTGAACCTGGACCGTCTGGAAGAGCACTTAACCTCTGACCCATCTTTCCAGCCTCTGAGCACCAAGTCTGTCTACCCCATCAACTGCCCCTCAGGCTGGAGGTGCAGCTCAGTGCAAAGAGCTGGATGGCATGTACAAGATCCTGAGTTCCATCTCAGCACCACAAAGTCCAAAAACAATCAGTGTGCATCATGCTATCTGAGGTATCTGTCTATGGGTAAAAGGTCTTTCTTTTTTAATTCAAGATAGTCTAGAAACTGGTTCTCTCCTGCCACCTTGTGGGGTTTACGGATCAAACTCAAGCAAGCCTTCAAAAAGTGCCTCTACCAGATGAGCTATCTCACTGTCTCCAAAGAAGTCTTTTGAGAGAGGGAGGCCTTCCAGTGGACTGAATGCTGCCTGGGGGCAAAGGATGGACTCAGTCCTTCAAAGGTTATCTATTATTTTGCTTTTTTAAATGACATTTTTAGCCAGGCATGGTGGCACATGCCTTTAAACTCAGCTCTTGGGGTAACAGGTAGATCTCTGAGTTTGAGACTAGCCTGTTCTACAGAACAAGTTCCAGGACAGCTAGGGCTACACAGAGAAACCCTGTCTCAAACAAACAAAAAACAAAAATACATTTTTTTAATTGTACTACATGCACACTGGTGCTACAACCACGTGTGTGGAAGTCAGAGGACAACTTGTGGGAGTTGGTTCATGAAGCCCTCTTACTAGGGTGGCCTGGAACGCACTGTGTAGCCAAGGATGACTCTGAACTTCTAATCCTACTGCCTTCCCCTGCAAGTCCTGGAATCACAGCATGAGCCACCATGCCTGGCTCCTGCAGAGCTGGGGATGAGGCCCAGGGCCTCCTGCATGCTAGTCAAACACTTCAGAAATCTATTCTTTAATGTGGAGAACCAACACTTTCCCCCAGATCTTAACTGTGAAAGGGTCGCTTCCATTTTTATTGGTCTGCACCAACAGTTCTCCAAACTGGGCTAGAAGACAATAGATGCTCCCATCCCCAAACGACAACCTCAGTGGGCACTGGACAAGTGTCAACAGAGAATAACAAAACACTGGGAAACAACTTTTCCCTCCAAGGTCACCTTGGCTGTTTGTTTGGTTGTTGTCTATTTCGTTTGGTTTGGATTTTTGAGACAGGATCTCTAGCCCACGTTGGGATCAAAGTCACTATGTAGTTGAAGATGACCTTGAAGTCCAGATCCTCCTGCTTCCATCTCCCAAGAGCCAGGACTAAAGGCATGTGTCAGCTTGTCTGGCTTTACTCAGTGCCAGGGATCCAACCAGGGCTTCAAGCCCATTAGGAAAGTCCTCTACCAAATGAACTGCATCCCCGTCCCCAGTTTGGGTCTTGTCTGCCTTTGTTGTGCAGTGCTGAGATGAGCCCAGAGCCTCGATGCATGCCCAACAAGGGCTCTGACACTGGACTACCACCAGCCACAGGGCTCTGAGAACTACAGCACGGAGAGACTGAGGCACATCAAAATGACTGACTGAAATTCCATCTTCTACCTCTGCTTTTCGCACTGAACATGGCTTTTTCCCCAGGGCAAGAGAGGAGGTATGAAAGGGAAAAGCACACCAGAAAAAAACTTCCTTTTGAAAGTAAAGCTGAAGGAGGCATAAGGATTAGACTCCACCTCCTGGTTCTTATCACCATGCTAAAAAAGATAGAGGATTTCTAGATTAAAGGTTTCAAAGGACCTGGGGAAATAAATAATTATCATTCTTTTTTAATATTTTCATAATTTTATATTGTTATACTTATTACATATAAAAATAATCAAAATACAGATGATGACTAGAAGTATTCAACTTGGGTTTTTTTGTTTGCTTGTTTTTGAGACAGGGTTTCTCTGTGTAGTTTTGGAGCCTATCCTGGGTCTCGCTCTGCAGACCAGGCTGGCCTCGAACTCACAGAGATTCGCCTGGCTCTGCCTCCCTTGTGTGTGCAACCACCACCCGGCTTCAACTTGTCATAAATATAAAATTATCAGCCAGGCGTTGGTGACAAACGGAGGCAGAGGCAGGCAGATCTCTGTGAGTTTGAGGCCAGCCTGGTCTACAGAGTGAGTTCTAGGACAGCCAGAGCTGCACAGAGAAACTCTGTCTTTGAAAAAACATAAATAAATAATTATAAATTAATAAAATTATCTCCCATGTATTAGAGATTCCTAAAGTATTGCAATTTGCAGAGACAATCGGTGGTTGCCAGGGGCTAAGGCAGTGGGAAATAGGGAGATACTGTATAATGGAGGTCATAAGGGGCCTGCCTAGCAGGGGCAAGTCGCTGAGCTCCATCCCTGACTCTACAAGTAGAGGAGGGTGGCAGAGGCAGGGATAGAGGAGGAGAAAACAACCTACCTTCACTCTAGTCTAAAAAGGCTGGAGATGGGACAGTGATGACATCTGAACAATATGAATAGACTTAACGCTGAACTATACAGTGAAAATGACTACCGAGGAAAACTGGGCAAATTTCATCACAAATTTAAAATTTGGGGAGAAATACAAGCAATCTCTCAATTTGTTAGCTTTCATTTACGGAACTGCATGGCTCGTGGTATCTTCTTCCCTCTGTGTTCTGCAGACACTAGCTGGGATCTTTCGACTCACTTGACATCTCTGACTTTCACATACATCATCAGGAAGAGATTATGTAAGTATCCTACCTCAGCAGGGCCATGTGTTCGAGAGAAAGGTAACAGAATCTCAGGAAAACGTCAGTCAGCCCTAACTAACGCATTCTTACTATGAATATGAGCAATCGGTTACTGTTTTAAGATTGTTACTTAAAAGTCAGCAATAACGAAACTAATAATCAGTTTGGTCAAAAAGAGCATCACAAGACTTCGTTTTAAGAGGAAAAGGGACCCAAGATTGAGTCAGAAGACTTAAGCTTCCAGAATGATCTTGCGCGTTCAGATTTCTTCCCCAGCGATCACGGGCTGGTTGACAGTGGAACCAACTCCCTCGCCGTCCAGGCGTCTATAGCGAGGAGTGGGTGCGAAGGTCGGAATAGGCAGGCCAGTCGCTGAGCCCCTTCCTGAGCCCAGGCGCTGGCATGGTGCAAGGATTGTGCAAGAGAGTCGCTCGCACCAAGAACAAGTGTTCCGCACTGCACTTCTCCCGAACACCTGCCACTCGGGCCACCAAGGATGCTGCAAAAAAGCTGCAAGCTTCTCCCAGGCCCTGCAGGACCCTAAGGCATCCTCCGCCCGCCCCCCACCCACCCAAAAAAAAAAAAAAAAGGCCCTGGGGAGCATAAATATCTCCTTGCACATGCGCAATGGGATATACCAGCAGGCCCCGGGCTCGCTGCGCCTGCGCCATCGGCGGGGAGCCGGACCATAAAAAAAGGGTCCCGAGGCCCTGAAGGGGACTGTGCGGTCTGCCTGCCGCAGCCGCGGCTCAGGCCCGCGCTGCTTACCTCGTAGTGCTTCATGGCTCCTCCACAGGATGGCGCCGCTCCGCTGCAGCTCAGGTGCCGCCCTGCCGCACGAAACACTGGCCTGGAACACACGCCGTGAGCGGCGCTCCACTAGCTCCGGCTCCGCCTCTCTGTGCGCGCGCGTCCCGCCGGCCAATCAGCGCGGGGTGCACCCACCGCTCGCGCCACACGACTAACCAATCAACGTCCGAGATTCAACGAGGGGGATTAACCCCCTCTCTCAGCTAGGCAGGCAAGATTAAAACCCGACCACCGACCAATCAAAAGGGAGCCTCGGCGCAGCGCGCCCTCTGGCCCCGCCCCTTGCAGTGGCGCTGTGGAAATGCGGCGAAGCCAGGCTTAGGTCAATGCACCAGAACCAGAGCAAAGTGCTGAGTGACCTGGGGGCTGTCGCTGCAGGGCTGGCAGCACTTCGGGGTGACTTGTAAGGTGCTGAGAGGCTAAGACGCCTAAGAGATGAGACCTCAGATATCACCAGCACGACTCTGGAGGAAGGAGAAGAAAGTCTGCACCGCATTCTGCAGCGGCTTCACTGCCCTTCTTTAGACAGCCCGTTCAGCCGAGCTAGCCCGTAGAGCAAAAACCACGTTTGTCTCTGCCTATGTGATGGTGTACAGTATGGTTACTGCTGGCCCCACGTAGCTACTGAGCCCTTGAAATACAAAATGACAGGTGCTGCCCGTCTAAAATGCATGACGTCAGAGGACAGTGCAGAGGACGATGACACGGCTTTATGTGAGAAAAGCACTTGCTGCCAAGCCTAATGAACTAAATTCAACCCAGAGACCCACAAAACGTAAGGCCAGAACAGGTTCTGGAAAGTTCTCTTCTGACCTCCAAAAGACACCATGGCACATGTGCAAACACACTCATAATAAATGTAATGTTTTATTTTGTTTTGTTTTTCGAGACAGGATTTCTCTGTGTAACAGCCTGGCTGACCTGGAACTCGCTTTATAGACGGGGCAGGCCTCAAAGCCACAGAGATCCACCTGCCTCTGCCTCCCAAGTGCTGGGATTAAAGGTGTGCGCCATCACGCCTGGCTATAAATATAAATTTTGAAAAAGCATACTGCAGCCAAATGTGACGACGACACACACCTTTAGTCCCAGTACTCAGGAGGCAGAGGCAGGCAAATCTTTGTAAATTCCAACGAGCTTGACGCACATAGCCACGTCCAGGGATACATAAAAAGGTCCTATCTCAAAACAACAAGACGGGGGAGAATCCACAAGACTGCTCAGTGCCACCAGGACTGAGTGGGTGGAGATGGACACAACACACACACACACACACACACACACACACACACACACACACACACACACACAACCGCCCAGAGCCATTTGCCTGGAGGCACCAAGGCAGTCAGGTGCCATTATGGTGCAAATACATGGTGGGGTATGGGAGAGACAGAGGCCGAATGGGTGCTGTCCCGGAGAGAGGCAGATCTGAAGAGTTGAAGGCAATGAGGAACGAGCTGATGTGGGAGGCCATGGTGACATCCAGTCCAGGGCTGCTATCAAGGGCCATGTCTGGGTCCATGGCCCTGCCACAGTCTCAATCTGTGTTGATATCCATGGCGCCTGTTACCACTGAAAGTCTTGCAACTGCAGAGAGGGGGTAGGGGGGGGTTCTAGGCCGCACGTGGAGCCATGTTGGAGTCCACCGACCATGTTGTTGCTGGGCCCAGGCCAATCTGAGAGACCTGCACTGCTACTCAGAGCTATGGTGACATTCAGGCTCAAGGTGCTGATGGCCATGTCTGGGTCCATGGTCCTGCTGCAGCTGGGGTCCGTGTAGATGTCCATTGCCTGTTACTGATAGAAATTCCCACCGTGCCCCCATGGTCGCACATGCCCAGTGGGACACTTAAGCCATTTCTGTGGAGCCATGTTGGAGTCCAGGGACATATTGTTGCTGGGCCCAGGCCAATCTCAGAGACCTGTGCTGCTACTCAGAGCCATCCGAGAGCTGGAAAGATGCCCCGGAACATGAAGACCGGTGGGACACAACGCTGCACACGGCCATCCGAGAGCTGGAAAGATGCCCGAAATGTGCCCGAGAGAAAAGGGAGCATTTTCAACAGATGATACTGGGATGTCCACATGCAGAAGAATATTACACTGGACTCTATCACCTGGCATAAAAATTAACTCCAACATGATCAAAGACCTAGATGTGAAGGGAACCTGGAACACCAAGACTGTGGAAGCAAGCATAGGCAAACTCTATGATACAGGTAGAAAAGGATTTTCCATGTACAGAAATTATGGCCTAAAGGAGAACCCCCTCCCCAAAAGCAAGGCCATAAAACAGCCCGAAGGCTTCAAGAAACCTCCACCCATGGATTTCTGGAAAGCAGCTAACCCCTCTCATACATGCTGGAGCTCTGAAGTAGCAACTGCTTTATCCCCACCCTGTAGTTTCAACAGTTTATCTAGAAAAGCAGTTCTGGGCCTAGCTAGCTTCACCAGGTCCCCCAACATTCTCTCACACTCTCTGATCACTGTGCCTTTCTCTCTCTGTCTCTCTCTCACTGTGACCCCCATCTCCCCACCTTTGGTCATGTCCACTCTGGACTCTCCGATGTCCCTGCTCTGCCCACACTCTATATCTTATCTACAGTGAACCTTCTCCTCCACTGGACCTAGGGCAGTCATGTCCTTCCTTTTTACCTCTCCCCCCCCCCCCGCCCCGGTTTTTCAAGACAGGGTTTCTCTGTGTAGCTTTGCGCCTTTCCTGGATCTCGCTCTGTAGACCAGGCTGGCCTCAAACTCACAGAGACCCGCCTGCCTCTGCCTCCTGAGTGCTGGGACTAAAGGTGTGCACCACCACCGCCCGGCTTTACTTCCTATTTTCATTCAGGTAGGGCTATTGGTTTCTTCCCTAGGTTGGCAGCTTGCACAGCACCTTCTGTTACTATAAAAGCTGGTCCTCAGGAAGGAGGTTCTTGGCTCAATCCAGCTCCAACCCTCTAAGTCCTGTGTCTGAACTGCATGGTGTCTTCAGCATCTCTAGCTGGGAAGTAACCAAGGGCAATAGCAACAGTCTGTATTGTTTTGGGAGTCTTGAAAAAGGGTTTCTCATGCCTGGCACTGAAGTTTCTGTCAGCTAGTGTATCTGTTGCAATCTTGGAGGGTCCATTAGTTCCCCAACTGGCACAACTTCATTGAGATTATACGTACACTCATGTACTATATATGAATTTAAGGAAGCATAATATGACCCACTATGGCTTTCCAAACACCCGCAGTTATTCATTTCTCTTCCCTCTCATTCTGTACTGACATTCCTTCCATCCTGGAATTAAAGCCATCCCCATTTCCCCCATTTCCCCTTCCTATCACTTGGACCGTGTTCTTCCTCTCTAGCCCTCCCCCTGCCATGGTTCTTTTTGTTTCTGCAGTTCAGATTATGGACTCAAATCTAAAGATTTGGAGATAGGAACCTTTTCATCCTCTCTTCCTCAATGTGGGGGTTGTGTTTTAGATCTCTCCACTGGGTCTGGGCACCCCAGGATCAGTTGCTCTCTGCATGTGGACCAGCTGTGGCTTTCTATAATGGCCTCTGTTTACCAGCCAGAGAATCTCTTTCTTTGATGAGAGCCACACTTGTCTGTGGGTATAAAGATAAGTATCTAGGATGCAGTTGGGAAATATGCAGGTTTAGTAGAGGGACAATAGCAGGTTCTCTAAGATCCATGACCTCATTAGCTACCTGGAGCCGGTTAGGTTTATAGTACTAGATGTGATTTCCTTCTTGCTGAGCAGGCTTTAAACCCAATTAGACAGCTGCTTTTACTTCTAAGACATAAGTGCACCTTTAGGGATCTGCTGGTCACTGTGCTGCATAGCTTCACACACAGCTGGGTAGTGTTAAGTTTCAAACCTGTACAAATGGCTGAGGTGCCTATTTAACAGAGAAGCAGACCTGGCCTCCAGATTCTCCCAGCGTTCCTCAGTCCCTACCTGTTACAGGTGTGGCTGGCATACCCTGCCCTCTGCACTGGACTCTCCTCCAGCCCAGAGACTGAGCTGCCCTTCCCCCACAGGCTCTTTCCTATATAATCCAGACATTTCAGTTACCCATGCCTTTTTGTACCTTTGGCACCTCAGCCATTTGTACCCCACATCGAGGAAGAGAGGATGAAAAGATGAGTCGGAGGACCAGGAAGTCTGTTGTGTGATTGTGTATCCTGGGAAATGACAGGGACCCATGATGGTACCTCAATAATATGGCTGCCTAAATAAGACTTGAATAATGACATCACCAAGACATCATCACCACATACTAATGTGGAAGAGGGAAATTTCACATGGTCCTCCAACACACACCTTTAGACAAAGAACTACAGGCAACTGAAGATTCTGAGAATTAGTCTTCCCCAGGGATGAGCCCCTCATTGATTACCCACTACTAAGTGGTCAGTCCTGAAATCATGTACATATAAGCAATAGTAAACCGACTCAGTAGTTTCTTCTGTGGGAAATCAGCAAATGGAACACTGGTGCAGCCGGAGGAGCGGGAGGACGGGGGGACGGGGGGGGGGGGGGGGTAGGATTAGGGGGCCGAAGTTGCTTCCTCGGTAGCAATCTTGGGGCTGCAGTCTTGGTCACGGTCAAGGCCACTAGGCTCATGGAGGTAAAGCCAAAGACAAGGAGTGGATTCTTGTCACCAAGCTGGGCTGTCTGGTTAAGGACATGAAGATCAAGTCCTTGGAGATCTGCCTGTTCTCCCTGCCCATTCAGGAATCCAAGATTACTGACTTTTTCCTGGGCAAATCCCTAAAGGATGAGGTTTAAAGATCATGTCAGTCCAGAAGCAGACTTGGGCTGGCCAGGAAACCAGGTACAAGGCTTGTGTTGCTGGTGGGAACTACAATGGTTGTTGGTCTTGGTGCTCCAGGAAGGTAGCATGGCCATCTAAAGGGCCATCATCTTGGCCAAGCTTTCCACTGCCCCTATGTGAAGGGGTATTTGGGGGAACAAGACTGGCAAGTCCCACAAAGTAACAGGCTGCTGTGGCTCTGTGTTGATGCATCTCATCCCTGTGCCCAGATGCGGTGGTATTGTGTTCCCCAAAATATTGTGTACCCTAATAAACTTATCTGGGGTCAGAGAACGGAACAGCCACTAAATATAGAGGCTAGAAAATGGTGGCACTCATGCCTTTAATCCTAGCATTCCTGAGGCAGAAATCCATCTGGATCTCTGTGAATTGAAGGCCACATTGGAAAAAGCCAGGCATGGTGACTCTCGCCTTTAATCCCAGAAGTGAAGGCAGAAAGCAGAAAGGTATATAGGGCATGAAAACCAGGAACTAGGCTGGTTAAGCTTCAGGCTTTCAAGAAGCACAGTTCAGCTGAGATCCATCTGGATGAGGACTCAGAGGCTTCCAGTCTGAGGAAACAGGATCAGCTGAGGAACTGGCGAGGTGAGGTGGCTGTGGCTTGTTCTGCTTCTCTGATCTTCCGCATTCACCCCAATACCTGGCCTCAGGTTTGATTTTATTCATAAGACCTGCTAAGATTCCTGCTACATCCAGAGGCACTGGTATCTTCTCTGCTTGTGTGCTCAAGACGTTTCTTTTGTTGTTGTTTTTCTTTTTGGTTTTTTCGAGACAGGGTTTCTCTTTGTAACAGCCCTGGCTGTCCTGGAACTCACTCTGTAGACCAGGCTGGCCTCCAACTCACAGAGATCCGCCTGTCTCTGCTTCCTGAGTGCTGGGATTGAAGGTGTGTGCCACCACGGCCTGGCAGAAGCTTCTAATGATGGTTGATATTGATGACTGCTGCACATCATCCAGGGGCCACACCATGAGCAACTTTGCCAGAGCCAACCTTGATACCATCTCCAAGCCTACAGCTACTTGACCCCTGACCTCTGGAAAGAGACAACGTTCACCAAATCTCCTAACCAGGAATTCACCAACCATCTTGTAAAAATTCACACCAGAGTCTCTGTTCAAAGGATGCTGGCATCAGCTGTGGTCACCACCAAAGGTTTTTATACAATAAAGTGATTTAAGTCTATTTAAAAAAAAAAAAAAAAAAAAGGCCAGGTGGTGGTGGCACACAGCTTGAATCAGAACACTTGGGAGACAGAGGCAGGTGGATCTCTGTGAGTTCAAGGCCAGCCTGATCTACAAAACTAGTTCTAGGACAGCTGAGGCTACACAGAGAAACCCTGTCTCAAAAAAACAAAAACAAAAAGGAAAAGAATGGACTCAGTGGGTTGTAACAATAATAACTAAAGGAAGAGACCATGAATTTGAGAAGGATATGCAACCCACTGAAAGAGGGAGAGGAAGGAGGGAAATGATGTAATAATACTTTCTGTGTGTGAGTGTTGGGGTTGTATACATGTCCCATACGTACCTGTTGGATTCTGTGCAACTGGGGTTACCGAGGAGTGTGAACCCCATGTAGGTGCTGGGAACTGAGTGTCCTGTTAAGACCAGCAAGTGCTCTTAGCAGCTGAGCCATCTTTCCAGAACACTGTACTTTAATTTGAAAGGAGAGAGAGAGAGACAGAGACAGACAGACAGACAGACAGCTCCAGAACTCCAGAATACAGGAAGGTCATAAATTCAAGGCCAGCCTGGGCTAGGTAGCCAGATCATACCTAACACCCCCCCACACACACACAAAGAAAATCAGTGACAGAGTCCTTCCAGTGAAAGGTTTTGGGTTTGATTTCTGGCACAAGCTTGAGGCGGGGGAAGGGAGCAAACAGAAACTAGACCTTTATCTCATCTTCTTCCTGTTTCAGTTCACAGATGTAGGTTACAAAATCCTTAAAGGTAGTTAGTCCCCATGACAGGAGCAGGGCAGGACCAAGGTGTTTGTCAGTGCTTGTGAACCATCCAATAGAAGTGCTGAGAATTGAACTGAGTCCTCTCCAAGAACAGTATGTGCTGTTAACCACTGAGCCATCTCTCCAGCTCCAAGCTTGGGCTCTTTGAAGGAGACTCTCAGCAAGGTCTTATAATCCTCCAGCCTCAGTCTCCTAAGCAGCTAAACTGGCAGGGCTGAAGTCCCATGCCTGGCTTCCTGTTTTGGATGAGTGTTGCTGGTGCTGGGAATCCCTTGTCTGCCTCACCTAGCTTCCAGTAACCAGGCCATCAGCAGACAACAGGTCCAGCCCTGAATGGAGAATGGTCACTTTGTTCAAGCCTCTGTGCGGCAGCTTTGCCAGGGCCTGTCTGTAGACAGAGCTTCCTACTGTGCCCTAGCACACCTAGCAGGGGCTGACTCATTCCTAATGATGATGGATACGCCCATTGTCACCTGCTGACTAACCCCAAACCGCTGCAGAGCAGCAGGAAGGGTCAGTGGCTCCTCTGGCCTGAGTTTTGGAGAACTCAAGGTCACTTGGATGGCAAGGATCTGACTTCAATGGGACAGCTCTCACAGTGCCGTGGGCTTCCCCACTCAGGGCAAGGCAGATGGTGATCTTCCTGGGACTGTTCCACATTGTTTCATAGTGTGTGATCCTGGCACAGAGCTGTCTGAAGGAAGCTGTGAAGCCAGGCTCAGACATGCTAGAGCTAGTTAGTCACTTTCTGCCCGTGTCAAAAACTCTGATAGATTCCCTAGCTCCACCCATCCCACCCACCTGTAATTCCAAGTAGTCATGAGACTAAAACAGTACGAACATAAGTTCAAAGCCAACCTAGGCTTTATAGTGATACCTTAGCCAAAAAAAAAAAGAGAGAGAGAGAGAGAAGAGAGGAAGGGAGGGAGGGAGGGGGAAAGAGAGAGAAAGAAAGACAGACAGAGAGAGAAAGAAAGGAAGAGAGAGAAAGACAGAGAGAGAAAGAGAAAGAAAGACAGAGAGAGAGAGAGAGAGAGAAAGAAAGAAAGAAAGAAGAGAGAAAAGAAAGAAAACCACAAGCCAGATGGCGGTAGTGTTGGTGGTGGCACGCCTTTAATCCCAGCACTTGGGGGGGCAAAGGCAGGCAGAGAGATCTCTGAGTTCAAAGCCAGCTAGTTTATACAGTGAGTTATAGGACAGTTATGGCTAGACAGTTTTCCAGACAGAGGTCTGGAAACAAGACAAAACAGGAAAAAATTTTAAAAATCTTTAAAAATAATGAGGACATTTCTTTCATCCTCAAAGAATTCCTGTGCACCATATTTGCAGCAGTTTCCCTAGGAACTGCTGATCTACTCACATACTTTTGTCTTTTCTAGAAGGTCACAGAAAAGAGAAGCACAGAGCCTTTTGAGCCCGGCTTCTTTCACTGACATAATGCATGAGAAGTACACTGGCATTGTCTCCTGTATTCACGGTCCTTTTCTTTTTATGGCTGAATAATATTCCATTGTGTGGATGGATCACAACTTGTATAGCCACTCAGCCACCGAAAGACATTCAACTTCTAGTAGCTGTTGGTAATTAGTCATAAAGCCTCAGTAAAAATAAAATACCGTTTTGTTACATAAACTTAAGTTTAACCTTTTAAAAACTATACTTACTTGGACTGGAAAGATGGCTCAGCCATTAAAGACTAGGCTCACAACTAAAAATATAAAATTACACTTATTTTGTGTGCATGTGGGAAGGGGGCACACGTCTCAGTTTGCATGTGGATAAGAGAACAACTTCAGAAGTCATTCTCTTCTTCTGCCACGTGTGTCCCGAGGATCAAACTCAAATCCTCAGGCAAGAGTCCTAACACGATGCGCTGTCTTGCCAGCCTTTGAACACAGGCTCTGTTTTGTTTCTTCCTTGGCTTCTTTGTTCTATTTTTTGACACAGTATCTTGTCATGCATCCCAGGTTACCCCTAGAATTAGAGATCCTCCTGCTTCAGCCACTTTAGTGCTGAGATCAAAGCTATGTGCCACCATGCCCAATTTGAACATAACTTTTATTGCACATAGACTTCCCCCTAGGAATGGCAGTGGTGGCTAACAGAGCTGCCATGATTTTGAGCATCTTTAATGGACAGGTAAGAAGTTGAAGAGAGCAATAGTAAAAAAAATTTTTTTTTAATTTGGTTTTTTGCTTTGTTTTGTTTTTTGAGACAGGTTTCTCTGTGTAGCTCTGGCTGCCCTAGAACTCACTGTGTATACCAGGCTGGTCTCAAAAATGACAGAGATCCACCTGCCTCTGCCTCCTGAGTGCTGGATTAAAGGCGTTAAAGTATTGGGATCATTGCCACCACCCTTGGCATTAGCGACATTCTTTAAGGCTTTACCGACATTTGAGCCACGTCACACACCACTACAGCAGCTCTTGAATGCTTTACTCTTTCCGTGGCCTAGGCTAGCTCTTCTAACTTAAATGAACCCATTTCTATTAATGTGTGTGCTGCCCTGAAGCTTGGTTACCTATCTACATACTTCCCATCCTGCTCACTCTCATGGTATGTCCTCCAGACTCCTGAGACTCCGCCCCTCTTATTCCCCCAAAATCTCCTAGCCACCAGCCAATCGGCTTTTTATTAACAATGAGAGCAACACATCTTCACAGTGTACAGAGGATTAGTCCACAGCACATCTGACTCTGCCTTCCGAGAGGCAGCTGAGCTAGTCCTCCGATACATTTACTTCCAGCCCGAGCACCACCACATTGAAACACTCGGAGGTAAAATCTATGACCTCCATTTTATACAATATAGGATGCAGGCCTTTAGACAGTTGGGTCCAAATGTACCTGCTTAGTTCCTGGCTGAGGAAGAAATTGTAGGGTATAAGGCTGGTGAGGCTGTGCACACCTTCAATCCCAGTATTCTGGAGGCAGAGGCAGGCAGATCTTATGAGTTCCAGGCCAGCTAAGACTACATAGCAAGAAGTGTTAAAAAAAAAAAAAAAAAAAAAAAAAAAAACATAAATAAATAAATAATTTTGTGTGTAGGGATCAGCAAGATGGCTCAGCAGGTAAAGGTACATGCTGCCAAGCCTTAAAGTCTAAATTCAATCTCTGGGATATACATGATAGAAAGAAGTGACTCCCAGAAGTTCTTCTCTGCCCTCCACATGGGCACCACACCAAATTCATACACAATGAATGTAAAATCAGTTTTTTGTATGTGTGTACATATTCACTGTTCTCTGGGGAGGTAGGCAGGCATGGGGGCAGTGCACAAGTTTATGTGAAATGTATATGAAGGCCAGAATGTGAAGGTGTCATTCCTTAGGAGGAGTCCTCCTGGGTTGTGTTGGTTTGTTTGTTGTTGGATAGGGTTTCTCCGTGTAGCCCTGGCTGTCCTAGAACTTGCTCTGTAGACCAGGCAGGCCTTGAACTTAGATCCTCCTGCCCCTGCCTTCCAAGGATTAAAAGCATGTGCTACCACCTCACCTCCCAGCTTAAAATCCATTATTTAGCCCTGTGTCTTTTTTGTTTGTGTTTTGAGACAGGGTCTCACTATATAGCTCTGACTATCCTCGAATTCACTCAGTAGCCCAGGCTGGCCTGGCACTCAAGAGATCCTACTGCCTCTGCCTCCTAGTGCTAGGATTACAGGCGTGTACCACCACCACCAGGCTGTGTTTGTTTTCCACACCTGTTTTTAAACAACTGAAACTTCCTGATAGAATGGTGGCTGGTGCTTTCAGCTCAACACTAAGGCCAGCCTGGGCTACCTAAGTCCAAGACAAGTCTAGGATAGAGGGTAAGACCTTGCCTTAAGAGAAAAAAAAAAAATCACAGTAGTAACTACAATACACCTTCATGACTGTGCCCCATCATTTAAAGAGCAGGTTTCCAGCCTTGAGGTTGTCCCCAAACACAAACATTTCCTATGCACAAGAGACCTTAGTAAAACCCAGACAAGCCCATCCAGAGGCAAATCTGCACGTCTCTACTAAAGCCATACTCGAAATGTGAAGAAGTCCTCATGCTCTGGGCTCTCCCTCTGGGACAGCTCTTCTGTTCTTTATGCACTTTCTATTCCTATTCACCTATTTTGAGGCAAGGTCTCTGTAGGCCAGGCAGGCTTCACTCAGGACTCCTCCCATCTCAGCTTCCTGCTGGGATTACAGGAATGTGCCACTGTGCCAGGCTCTCTTGTTCTCTAGGTAACATTAACTACTTCCAAGTGACTGGTTCAGGCCACCCTCTGTTAAGCTACTGGGTTCCCTAGTCCCGAATCCATCTTAGGGGTGGGGGCTCAACTGTGTTTAGATAGAGTCCTTTTCAGTAATCTTGGGGTCAGTCTGGTCAGGAAAACCAAAACACCCACCCACTCACCACCCCAACCACCCCTGATCAACCATCAACAGAAGGCTAAGGTCATCTTTCTCAGGGGTCTCAGGCTACCCAAGGAAGGCAAGGATCATCAAGGCTCTTTTGCTGCAGGTCTGCCAGAGAGGGGGCGTCAGCGTTGTCCACTAAACAAGATGATTAGTCATCCCTTTGTCCTGGTCTGTCTTGAGCACTTTCACAGACCTCGAATAATGTCAACTTCCCATATACAGCGGCCATTCCCATTTTACAGATGAGCACAACTGAGGCCAGAATGGCTCCTTTACCAGACCAGGGTCACACAGCCAGGAAGTGTAGGGATCTAGAACTAAGTCTATTCTCTGGCTACAGAGTCGGGCTGTCATGCTCTGACTTCCAGGCAATTCCTCTCCCTGCGGGAACCACCACCGATTACCCCAGCCTCTCTAAGCTTGGCTGTTCCGGAAGCACTTTTCCCTTCCGCACTCAGCTGTCCTTGACCGCCATCCTCCCAGACTTACAAAACCCAAAGATTCAAGTAAAAGGGCTCCTCCGTTCCCCCACGCAAAAAACACCCACGTCAAAGCATTTGGAAATATTTACGAGCACCTAGCGGGTCTTGAAAGCGATGCAAACCCACGCAGCAAAGTCTGATCTCTGCTCTGGTGGTAAACTCAGGCAGCAAAGGAGGTGACATTTACCGCGAACGCCAAGAACCCAGCTAATTCCAGCAGGAATTAGTAGGAAGTAAGAAACGCCTGAGTAGCCGGACTGGGGCGATCCCTTGCCAGATCAGCCTCACCTCGCTTTACAGCAACGGCCCGTACGGGGACCACTGGCAGAAGAGGGCGGGGTGCGTGCTTTTATCCCGGGGTTACAGCAGGGGAACGTGGAGGTACGGGTCAGGCAGCTACAAGTCACCCGGCAGGACGGCCCAGCCGGTTCACCGCCTAGGGACAGGGTGCGGCGGTCCGGAAAGACCGGCCCTTGTAGCCCCGCCCCTTCCTCGTGATGTCACCGGCTGGCAGTGAAAGCGGGCTGCGATTGGCTGTCTCCACCGCGGAGGCGGGACCTCAGCAGCGGGGCGCGCGCGCCCCCGGGAGGCGTTGACCAGGGTAGTGCGGGAAGGGGCGTGGCCCCGCGCGGAAGGCCGTTGGCAGCCTGGTCCCACCCCGGATGTGCTGCGTCACGGAGCGGGCAGCAGCGATTGGCCGGAGTGGTGCGGTGCGGCGGGAGGGGCGGAAGGTTCTGGAGGGCTGGCGGGATCTGGAAGCTTCCGCCGGACGGGTATATAGAGTCCGGGACAGGGCAGCTGCGGAGCCGGAGGCGGCGACAGCTGGGCGGCGGTGGCCATGGGCAAGGACTATTACCAGACGCTGGGCCTGGCCCGCGGCGCGTCCGACGACGAGATCAAACGAGCCTACCGCCGCCAGGCGCTGCGCTACCACCCCGACAAGAACAAGGAGCCCGGCGCCGAGGAGAAGTTCAAGGAGATCGCCGAGGCCTACGACGTGCTCAGCGACCCGCGCAAGCGCGAGATTTTCGACCGCTACGGAGAGGAAGGTACGCGTGCGCGCGGCCGGGGGTGACCCGCCGTTTGACAGGCGGGGAAACCGAGGCACTCGGGGCCTCTCCGAGGCCTGGGCCGGTGCGGACGGGCCGGCGACCCGGCGGCCGTGCCGCCTCCGCCCTCCGCCCGGCGGCCTCAGACGGGAGGAGGAGCTTTGGGCGCGCCGCTCGCACGGAAGCCTCTCGCGCGTCTGTCGCAGCCGCTCCCGGCCGGCCGCCTGCACGCAGGCCGGGACGCTGCAGACGGAGGGCGGCGGTCGCGGTCACGATCGCGATCGCCGAGGGTGTGAGAATTTGAAAATTGCCCGAGTGCTTTGTTTCTCTTGCCCCGCTGCCCGCAAGCTCGGTGCTGAAGCCGGAGTTGAGCCCGCCTGGCTGCAGCGCGGAGGAACCTGTTTGGAAGGGGTTGTGCATGGCTGGGAGGATGGGGCACCCACAGCTGCAGGCCTCGCTTCTGTTGTCGGAAGTGAAAGGGAGTGATGTGTTCCCTGCTCCTGCTGCCATTGGCAGTTAAAGACGAGATTAGATCTCACCTACTGGAAACAAGCTTTAAAAATGTAGATATAAGCCGGGCGGTGGTGGCGCATGCCCGTAATCCCAGCACTTGGGGGCAGAGGCAGATGGATCTCTGTGAGTTCGAGGCCAGCCTGGGCTACAGAGCGAGAGCCAGGACAGGCGCAAAGCTACACAGAGAAACCCTGTCTCAAAAAAAAAAAAACAAAAACAAACAAACAAAAAAAAAAAAACCCTCCCACTACGGTTCCCGGGGCTTTTTTACTAAAAGCAAAACTTGTTGAGCCAGGTGCGGGAGCTCACACCCTCACTCTAAAGTGAGCCTCTAAAGGCTGAAGCATTGTTGTGAATTTGTTGCAGATCTGAGCTACAGAATGAGCTCCTGTTCCCAAAAGAACAGGACGTAGTGACAAGCCCAGCTCTGGGATGTCTGAGTCAGGAGGATTGCCTCCAGGCTAACCTTGGACTCCTGCTCAAGTTCAGGTGCTGTATAGCATCACAGTGGCACGTGCAGAATCTCATTCTTTTGAGACAGGATCTTTCTCACTGTGTAGTTCAGGCTTTTAGTTCTTTAAATTTGTTTTTATTTCTGTGTATATGAGAATATGTTTGCATGTATGTATGTGCACCGTGCACAAGCTTTGAGAGAAGAGGGTGTCGAATCCCCTGGAACTGGAGCTAGACTGTTGCCTGCTGCCATGTGGGAGTTGGTAATTGAACATGGTTCTCTGCCAGAGGAGCAAGTGCTTTTAAATTCTGAGCCACCTCCAGCACCTTATGCTGGGGCCTTGGCAGGTCTGGGACTTGCAGAGGTCAACCTGCTCCTGTCCTCAGGAGTGCTTGGGGTTCCAGGCATTCAGCACCATGCTGAATGTTTTATAAATGTGCTCATTTATTGCAGTGCTAGAAATGGAAATCAGAGGCCTTGACTCTCCTCCAGTGACCCTGACTTCTGATTTTGTTTTCCAGGCCTAAAGGGTAGTGGACCCAGTGGTGGCAGCAGTGGTGGTGCTAATGGTACCTCTTTCAGCTACACATTCCATGGAGACCCTCATGCTATGTTTGCTGAGTTCTTTGGTGGCAGAAACCCCTTTGATACCTTTTTTGGGCAGCGCAACGGGGAGGAAGGCATGGACATCGATGACCCGTTCTCTGCCTTCCCCATGGGTATGGGTGGCTTCACCAATGTGAACTTTGGACGTGCCCGCCCTGCCCAAGAGCCCACCCGAAAGAAGCAAGATCCCCCAGTCACCCATGACCTCCGGGTCTCCCTTGAAGAGATCTATAGCGGCTGTACCAAGAAGATGAAAATCTCCCACAAGCGGCTGAACCCTGATGGAAAGAGCATTCGAAATGAAGATAAGATCCTGACCATCGAAGTGAAGAGGGGCTGGAAAGAAGGGACCAAAATCACCTTTCCCAAGGAAGGGGACCAGACCTCCAACAACATTCCAGCTGACATCGTCTTTGTTTTAAAGGACAAGCCACACAACATCTTCAAGAGAGATGGTTCCGATGTCATTTATCCAGCCAGGATTAGCCTTCGGGAGGTAAGGCACTAGGTGGGAGGAATCATGAGAGGGGATGGTGCTGTGAGGAGCAGTGTGGGAGCCTGGCTGGGGCTCTGCTGTGCTAACAGTGAGGGTAGAAGGAGAGTGGGGTCTGGATGGCCTGGAGAAGTCCCGCTTCCTAAGCCAGCTTCCATCTGACACAGTCCTTTTCCTTCCTAGGCTCTCTGTGGTTGCACTGTAAATGTCCCCACTCTGGACGGCAGGACCATCCCTGTTGTATTCAAAGATGTCATCAGGCCTGGCATGCGGCGGAAAGTTCCTGGAGAAGGCCTCCCTCTCCCCAAAACACCCGAGAAACGTGGGGACCTTGTTATCGAATTTGAAATCATCTTCCCCGAAAGGATTCCCCTGACCTCCAGAACCGTCCTGGAGCAGGTTCTTCCCATATAGCCGCCTGCATTCCCCAAGGACTGAGCCAGGGACTTCTCCAGAGCTGCCGATTTCCGGACCATTCACTGGTTGCACACGGCGGGAGGGCCCAGGGAGGGCTTTTGCTCTGCCGAATGTTTTCCACAGAATATATTACAATCTTTCAAAGTCGCGCACTAGACTACAGTGATTTTTCGAGCGCTAGGCAGGCGGTGGGAAGAACAGCCCTCCTGGAATGGACCCACCCTCTGCACCCCAGCTCCTGACCAAGGGTGTGAGGCAGGCCTGCAACTGGACTTGCCCCCTGTGCTGTCCCTTAGCTTCTGGCTGTCATGTGGCAGTGGCCCAGCATCTCTGTTGGCAGAGCTGTGCACTAGTCAGTCTCCACTGTGTGAGAGGTTCTTGTTTTATTATGTATTTGTCCCACACCTTGTTCCTCCTCCCCAGAAGAACCCTGTCTTGTCTTGGCCATCTCAAATTGAGACTAATTCAGTAGGACTGCCAGACCAGCAGCACAAGCAATACCTGGTTACAGGGCCACAGGGCCAGCCTCAGGTGAGCAAATCTCACTGCCACCTCCCTCTAGGTTTGGGACCTGGACAGCCAGGAGATCCCCTGGCCCTCTGGCTCTGTTGAAGTCAGATGGCTGGCTTATAGCCACAGTATTTGTTAGTCGGTCCAAAGGTAGTCCTTGGCCGTACTTGGGACTTCTCAGACCCGGGTGGGTTTTTTGTGTGTGTGTAATGGACTCTGAACTCTCAAAAGGATCTAATCCTTTTGAATTTTGCACAGCCCTAGATATAATCCCTTTATATGAAAGGGTCTTTGCTTCTGATGAAAGGAGCACTGTGGAACGTCTGTAAATATGTTTTTATAATCCCATTCAAAGCTGGTGTGCACTCAGATGAAAGCAATCCCTGTCAACTACTCTTGTCTGCCCAGGGCTGTGATGGAGTCAGACCTTGGGAGTGAAGGTGTCTGTTCTTTGAAGCTAGCCCGGTGCTCTGACATTCGATTCATTGTAAGTTGCCACTACCAACACGAGACCAAAGTGTGTGACTTGTCATTATGCAGTGTGACAGCATTAAAGACTGATGGTAAACCTCAGGGGAGCAGTCCTTGGACTCTGTTTGAGGGCTTTGCTTGGGGGGAGGGGAGGCATGGTGAGAGTCCTCATCTAAAGAAAACTGTTTCCCTTCCTAGAACACATAGGTTTCCCCATTCTGAACTCCAGCATCACTGGTGAAAGTTGGGGTGAGGGCCTGCCCTGAGCGCCTTTTCTGCCTTGCAAGGCTCTTGGCCACATCTGGGGAGCTAGTAACCACCAGGGCTAAAGATTAAAATACTAACTGCCAAATCACACTGCCAACTAGGTAGGCCTGGCTAGACCAGAGCTAGGATGTTAGGCTAGCTGCTTGGAGGTGACCCAGGGTCTGTTCTGCCCTGTGGGAAGTGGGGAGAAAAAACCCACTTCCTGTCCCAACTTTATGTGAGTATCCTAGGAACTTTAATCTCCTTAAAGAGCTACATAAATTATAAAGCAGATGGGACATAGACTTTAAAAGTGTGTTGGTTTTGTTTCTATACTTTGGTGGTGCTGGTAATGGAACCCAGGGTTTTGTCCTCTAAGCTAACTACGGCTACTGGCCATGCTGCAGACTGCTCAAAAGTAAAACTTGTTTTTAACAAATTGCCAGGCAGTGGTGGCACACACCTTTAATCCCAGCGCTCAGGGAGGCAGAAGCAGGCAGATCTCTGAGTTTGAGACCAGCCTGGTCGACAGAGTGAGTTCTAGGACAGCTAGGGGTATACAGAGAAACCCTGTCTCAGGGAAAAAGATAACATTGCATGTAAAGTCCTCCGAGAGGACTGAGCCAGTAGAGTTCAAGGCCAGCTTGGGTTACAAAGAGCTGGGAATATGGCTAAGCTATAATAAGAATATTGGTCCAGCCTATGCAAATCTGCCTAAAAGTGGCTTTTCTCTCACCACCAAGACAAGTTAGTCCCAGTCAGAACAAAGAGAATTCCAGAATGTTTTTTTATTTAATAAAATTAAAATAGCTCCTCCAGTCACCCTAGCACATACCAGGTGCTCAGCTACTACACATGCTTGTGGCTGCAAACTCCACCAAGAATGATTCCTAAAGAGATGACCTGTCATGTGATTAGCTTCTGCACATGTCCTTGGGAAGTTGGTAGGGAAGTGTTATTATTAATCCCACAAAACAATGTCCACATACATACCCTTTTAGAAACCCACAAATAGCCTGGCCAGCAACCTAGGGAGAGGGAGATTCTCTGGGGAGCATATTGTTATTAAGGGACAGGGCACAAAGATTAGCAGTAGAAAGCACTGATATGTGTGAGTGAGGCCCTGGGTTATACCCCTGCACCTCAGACCCCTTGACATGGTCTGAGAGGGGAGCAGGGCCTGCCCTGAGCCTGGGGTTCCCTTCCTATTACACGAGGGCACCAAAAACATAGAAAGGGTTTTTTGTGCATTCAAGAGTGCCTGTGAGGGCTCAGTAGTTAACAGTACTGCTCTTGTGTAGGGTGTGTAGGGCCCTGGTTCAGTTCCAGCACTACCTATAACACCAGTTCCAGGGCATCTGACACCCTTCTGGCTTCAGGCATCAAACATGCACAACTCATAAGATTGTGCCCGGGCTTATGTAAGCACAGTTTCTGAGTTTTCAGTTTCGTTTCTTGGCTGGCCATTAGAACAGTAGGAAACTGGAAAGGGCTCCCAGAGAGAACCTCACCCACCACCACCAAATGTTGTTTTCTCAGGGCTTCTGAGATACTGCACAGAACGCTTCTATCTCTTTAAGGCTTTCCCCCTTCTGTGGATAGCAGGGCAGTGGAGCTGCTGCATTCTAAATGTATCCATCTCATTAGCTCCACTAGGTGGGGGAATTATACAGCTCCAGTTACTGGATGGCTTGTACCTCCAGCTTGAAGTTTTGCTTCAGGTCTGAATTCCAGGTTGACCTTTTTCAAGCTACATGATGTTGGACAAGGAAATTAACCTCATTATGCTAATATTTTAGCTGTGAAATGGGCATAATAATAGGACCTTTTTCTGAGAATGATGTCTTACATTAAGCTACTTGCAAGATCAAAACCAGCCTAGAAAACTTAGGCCCTGTCTCAAAAAAGTAAAAAGAACTGGGTGTGGCACACACCTTTAATCCTGGCACTCAGAAGGCAGAGGCAGATCTCTCGTAAGTTTGAAGCCAGCCTGGTCTACATAGTGAGCTCCAAGACAGACAAGGCTACTATTAAAACCCTTTCTCAAACAACAACAAAAAATAAAAGTCAGGCTGGAAAGGTGTCTCAGTGGTCAAGAACCATAAATTTGTAGAAAGCCAGGGCCTGAGAGATGGCTCAGAGGTTAAGAGCATTGGCTGCTCTTCCAGAGGTCCTGAATGACATCTGGTGCCTTCTTCTGGTGTGCAGGGATACATGCAAGCAGAACACTACATACATAATAAATAAATCTTTAAAATATATATATATGGGGTTGGGGATTTAGCTCAGTTGTAGAGCACTTGCCTAGCAAATGCAAGGCTCTGGGTTTGGTCCTCAGCTCCAGAAAAAAAAAATATGTATATATAAATACATATATAAAATACATATGTAAAAAATATATGTAACACACTTAACCCTTTTTTACCCCCTTGGAGGCCGGGCGTCTCACTATGTAGCTCTGACTGTCTGGAACTCACTATGTAGGCTGTTGGCCTCAAACTCAAAAGATCCATTTGGCTCTGCTGAGTACCAGGATCAAAGGCATGTGACGCTAGGCCCGGCCCCTTTTTACTTTTTTTTTTTAAATTTATTTATTTATTCATTATATATGCAGTATGTATGGCTGCAGGCCAGAAGAGGGCACCAGATCTCATTGCAGATGGTTGTGAGCCACCATGTGGTTGCTGGGAATTGAACTCAGGACTTCCAGAAGAGCAGTCAGTGCTCTTAACCTCTGAGCCATCTCTCCAGCCACCCCCCTTTTTACTTTTCAAGGTTTTTAAACTATGAGTGTGTTGTGTGTGGGTCTGTGTGAGTATGCATGGGTGCTAGGAACCAAACTTGAACTTTCCACAAATATATGTATATACATATCTCTTCTGGAGGGTTCAGGTTTGATTTTCAGTACCCTCGTAACTTACAACTAGCTGTAACTAGTTACAGGTCTGGTGGACCTGATGACCTCTTCTGACCTCAGTGGACACCAGGCAAGCACCTGGTGCACACACATACAAGCAAAACAGCCTATGTAAGAAAGTTCAGGGTCCCAAAAAAGAAACCACCACTCCAACAACTGGACAAGAGGATGATGCTTGACCAAGAGGGTCAGCTCAGAAGAGACAGAATGCTCTTGGTTTTATTCTCTGTGACTGCATCTTCTCCTCGTTGGTTGGGGCCCATCCTCACAGTCTTATCCTATTGGCTAGTCTGAAAAAACTTAGCTGACTGAAAAAGGAGGAAGGGGACACAGGAGTCACTTCAGGCCATCAAATTCCTGGGATGCAGCAGGCAGCCTTTGTATAAACAAAGGTTTTATCAGGTGACAGGGATTAAAACATTTGCCCAAAAGGTTTACAAGGTGGGAGAGAGAAAGATTTTAATTTTTTTTTCCCCAGAGCTGAGGACCGAACCCAGGGCTCTACCACTGAGCTAAATCCCCAACCCCAAGATTTTAATTTCTAAGCCTTTGATAGAGAAGATTCATCTATTATTTCTTACACCCTTACACATGAATTTAAAAAATTTAAATAATAAGTTGAACTCTGGGGCTGGATAGTTAGCTCAGTCAGTAAAGTGCTTGGCACCCAAGTATGAGGACTGGAGTTCTGGTTCCCAACTCTCACATAAGTTTGGGGAAATGGCAGGCTGCGTCTAACCTAGTGGTACCTAGGGTGAACTAGCTGCCTACACTAGCTAAAACAGGGGACTGTGGGTTCAGCCAGGGACTCTGGGGGAGAGTGGTGGAGAAAACAGTGTCAACTTGGGGCCTTTACACTCACACACATGTACATACACCTACACATTCAAATACACACACCACATACATGCAAAAGAAAAACTCCCGGAATTACAATCCCCATCATTCAGAGGCTGAGGCCCAAAGGACATGAATTCAAGGACACCCTTAGCTACAGGATGAGGCCATCTTGTGGGGTATCCACCAGGGAAGGCTACTCAGACACAGGTTCAAGGCAATAGAAGTCTTTATTGGCTGGCTGGTTACCACACCGGTGTTTGGAACCCTGATGGAGTCCTGAGCCTTTCTCAGGGTGAGCTTTTAAGCACAAAAACCACATCCTAAGTTGACACACGAGTTAACAAGAACAGCTAGCCAGAAGGCAAGGTTAGTCCATTTAGGGACTTTCCCAGAATTATGGACTTTGATGGATTAGGTCTTTGTTCGAATTTTGGCAGGTGGTGCTACCTACATGCTGGGTTCCATGGCCTGAATGGTCCTTCCATCACCGAGTTAGTTGTCCTAAGGTCTGGAGCCTGTTACTCTGTCAAAAAACACAACCCAGCTCCTAGGTCACGGTGAAGGTGAATGAGAACCACGTGCTCAGCACACAAGAGGCCATGGCTGTGATCCCCAGCATGGCAGCCAGAAGAAAAGGAGATAGTTCTGAAGGCTGAGCAGAAGGCTGCTTTCTGTTCTAACTATTGCAGGACTGTCGCTCACTGTGTGACAGTCTTATGGTTGAGCACTCATCCCTTTAGTGTTTATTGAGCACCCACCGTGTTCCAATCCTGAGCTTGGTGCTGGGAACAGGAGTGAACAAAACTGTCAGGAACGCCTGTCTTTGGGCTGGTGAGATGGTTCAGCTTGGTAAAAGTGCCTGGGACTGTGCCTGTCAACATAAGTTTGACACCCAGAACCCACATAGTAGAGGGGAACCAACACTCAAGCTGTCCACTGGCCTCCACTAGCGTGCCATGGCATGCACATACAAGCATAAGTAAATAAAAAAAAATATTTAAAAAATTTAAGTTTCTGTCTTTGGGCTGGGCCCTGGCTCAGTGGCAGAGCATCTGTCTAGCCCCTAGGAAGCTTTGGGCTCCAGATCCATCAAGGAAAAGAAGGAAGGAGGAGAAAAGGGAAGAGGAAAGGAGAGGAAAACCCCATCTAGCACACGAGAGACCTTGAGCTCCACTCACTCCCAGCACTAGAAAAAACAAATTAATAATCCCTGTCCTTGTGGGGCTGATGGTCAGGTGGGAGTAGATGAAAGCAAGGACATATAAATAAAGCATCCAATATGCCAAAATTCAACCAGAGCCGAGGTGCTGCAGCAACAGTGGGTGGAGGGTGTTGGGTACATTTTTAAAAAGCAGTATGTCCCTTGCCAAGAAGGTGGCATTTAAGCAAAGACCAGGGGAGTGCAGAGGAGCTGCGTGGACACAGAAAAGAGCACCCAGGCAGAGAAGCAGCTGTGCAAAGGCCCTGAGACAGGAGGATTGGGGCGAGGGGGGAGCCCCCCGCAGAGCAGAGGGAGACTTGCAGGATACAGGCACAGGGTACAGGCAAATGATGCAGTCCTGGTGGGCTGCAGGACAAATTTGGGCGCTTCCTGTGAGGAGGTACCTTACTGGGGTTGATAGTTAGGAATTGTTTCAGGTTTTATTTGCTTGTGGCAGGGGCTCCAGGGGACATGGCACAATGCGCATGTGAAGGTCAGAGGACAACTTCCGGGAGCCAGTATTCTCTTTCCCACCATGGAGGTTTCAGGTCTTCAGACTTGGTACAAAGTATCTCCACCCACTGAGGCATCCTGCCTGGTGTCGTCTGTATTGCAGCATTAACTTCAGGTCCTTGAAACACGACATCAGAACCTTAAAATCACGATAGCAGAGTGCAGAATATTTTCTTAATATACAGGCTTCCAGGTGTGGCAAGCAGGCCTGAGGAAACTACCCAGGCCCAGAGCCAGGGCTAGTGTTGGCCCACCCCAACATTCACCTCATCTGTGATCTGCTGGAGCAGGGGATATGTGTGTGTGTGTGTGTGTGTGTGTGTGTGTGTGTGTGTGTGTGTGTGTGTCTCGGGGGATGGAGGGGGTCCTGTGGACCCAGGACTACAGGATCTCCACAACACAAGGCAGCAAGGGGTTGTCCAGGAAGAGTCCCAGTGAGGGTCCAGTGTCGACAGTGTAGCAGAGAGCAGGGTCTGGGGGGATGCCTTCATGTAAAGATGTGTGGATGAAGGGGTTTACTGCATGACTCACTGTGTCACATTGCAGCTTCCATGATGAGATTTCCCCTTTTTTCCCCTTTTTTATCTTAAATTTTATTTTGGCAGGGGGAGCTTTCAGGGGTAGAGGGCAGATGGGAGGGGTCGGGAGATGAGTGAGATTGGGATGCATGATGTGAACGATACAAAGAATAAATAAAAAAGGAAAGCGAGGGGGAAAATAGCCAGACATGGTGTTGAACACCCTTAATCCCAGCACTCAGGAGACAGGCAGGCAGATCTCTGAGTTCAAGGCCAGCCTGGTCTACAGAGTGAGTTCCTGGCCAGCCAGCCAGGGCTACACAGTGAGACCCTGTTTACAAAACAAAACAAAACAAACACAAAATGAGTTAAAATTTATCTTTAAATATGTAGATTACACGTAAAAAGTGTTTAGTGTAGTAGGCTTCTGCAGATCGTGGCACACACTTAGAACCCCAGCACCAGGAAGGCAGAGACAAGAGGCTCCCTACAGCTGACTGGCCAGCCAGGCTAGCCAGATCAGCAAGCCGCTGGTCCTTGAAAGACCTTGCCTCGAGAACTAAGGGAGCAGTTGCTGAGGAAGGACTCCTGAGTTTGACCTCTGGCCATTGTATGCACAACCTTGTACATAGGCGTACACACACCCAGTGGGGAAATGTAGGCTTCCAAGCTCATGTACTCATCTCAAACAGGCCTGTACCTGTGTTCTCTGCCTGCCAAGCTCATGTTTGCTCCAGAGGACTGGAGTCCAGTTTCGTTGAGATCTCATACTCTGTAGTTCAGCCAAACACCACCTTCTTCATTTTCTTCTTCTTCTTCTTCTCCTTCTTCTTCTTCTTCTTCTTCTTCTTCTTCTTCTTCTTCTTCTTCTTCTTCTTCTTCTCCTCCTCCTCCTCCTCCTCCTCCTCCTCCTCCTCCTCCTCCTTCTTCTCCTTCTTCTTCTTCTTCTTCTTCTTCTTCTTCTTCTTCTTCTTCTTCTTCTTCTTCTTCTTCTTCCTCCTCCTCCTCCTCCTCCTCCTCCTCCTCCTCCTCCTCTTCTTCTTCTTCTTCTTCTTCTTCTTCTTCTTCTTCTTCTTCTTCTTTTTTGGTTGGGTGGTTGGTTGGTTTTGGGTTTTTTGTTTTTGTTTGCTTGCTTGTTTTTTGGTTTTTGTTTTGTTTTGTTTTCAAGACAGGGTTTCTCTGTATAACAGCTCTGGCTGTCCTGGATCTTGCTCTGTAGACCAGGCTAGCCTCCAATTCATAGAGATCCACCTGCCTCTGCCTCCCAAAGGCATGCGCCACCATCACCTGGCAAACACCTGCTTCTTTGACCTGAGGGGCAGAGAGAGGAGCTCAGGATAGGAATCCAGAAAGCTCCTCTTCCTCCTGGAGCAAACTGGGTTTCCATTGATGTCACCAACCGTGCCATCTATGATGTCACCAGCCATGCTGTCTATGATGTCACCAACCTTGCCATCTAATAAACCATGCATTATAGGCTCAGTGGTGCTCGGCCTAGAACTCCCTCCTGAGTGTTTGTTGAGTGACCAAATAACCTAATGACTCAGAGCAGAGCATGCACATCTGTCCCTGGGTCACCCGTGTCATGGAGGGTGCAGAGGAGGGACAACAGCCCAGGGCCTGCTGTGGTCGCCTCTGGGAGGAGTCTCCCTGTCCCCAGGGTGAAGTGGGCAATTGCTCCGGCCCCAGGAGAGCCCCTCACCCTAGGGGCTTTGTGAGTTTAGTCAGGGAACAGCTCCTGAGGAGCAGCTCAGTGCCAGGCCTGGAAGGCACAGCTAGTGGCATGGTGGTTGTGGGGTGTCTCATGAATGCAGACTTGGGGGATTAAAAAAGTGTTTAGTTGCTTCTTACTGTTAGTGTGATATGTATGCCAGAGTACTCGGCACAGTGTGGAGGTCAGAGGACAACTTTATGAAGCGGGTTTCTCCTTCCACTTTTGTGGAGCTCCAGGGTCCAGGTCCTTAGGCTGAGTCACAGGTCCTCTGCCTGCTGAATCATCCCGTCAGCTTCAGTCTCCCGAAGTTATAACAAAATTCTCACAAAATAAGTATGAAAAGCAGAAGTTCAGGGGCAGGAGACGTGACTTGGTTAAAAGCACATACTGCTCTTGCAGAGGACCTGATTTCAACTTTCAGCAGCCACGTCAGGTGGTTCACAACCACCACCTCTGGCCTCCAAGAGGACCTGCAAATACACACTTACTAAACATGCGTATGATTTAAAAAAAAAAGAAAAACAATAAAAATGAAGCATTTTTTAAAGCAGAAATTTGGACCTGATCCAGTAGTACACAATGTGATCCCAGCATTCCAAAGGCTGAGGTAAAAGAATCGGGAGTTTAAGGTGAGACCTTCGTAAATGTTGAGACTCTATCTCCAAAAATATATAAGTAAGGGCTGGGTTGTATCCCCCGAGCCAAGTAAGCTTCTGGCCTACACTCCCATGCACACACATGAACATGCTCACACGAACACACACACACACACCCCCAGAATCAGACAAAAACATGCAGCACTGACTGAATTTCTTGTCTTGTGGTTCTGGGAGACAGGAGGCTTTCTGGGCTCCATGGCCAGCCACCCTCACCTGGGAAGTTCCAGCACACCAGAGACCCTGTCTCAAAACCAACATAAATGGTGCATAGGGACTGACATTGGAGGTTGTCCTCTGACCTGCACGCACATGTGCACACACATCCAATTCACAACTCAATGACTGGATGAATGATGCACTTGTCTGACAAGGCCCTTATCCACGGGCCCTGCCTGGGGTGAGGGATCTTAGAGAGAAAAGGCCTAGGCATTCGGGCAGAGAGACAGAGTCCTCAGGGTGCAAGAATGGCCCCTGACGTTCAAAGCCTTGGGCTTCTGGACGTAAAGGGCACAGAGGCAGCAAGGCCCACGCTGCCCCACGTCGATGACAGGTGGGTGGGTGGCCAGGCCTGGACAAAGGACAGGATTCACAACTACCTGCCCGGCTGGCGGCTGCCGCTGCGCAGCGGTAGGACTAGGTGCTCTGACTTCGGGAAGATCGCGACCATATCGGGGACACACGGGCGCGGGAGGTGGCGGCCAGAGACCCGCTCTGGGTGGGTGTAAGCTCTGGAGGACCTGGGTGGAGTACCAGAGAGATGCAGATGCTCCCTTGCGCCCTCTCGTGGCGGCGGGGAAAACACTGAGGATGTGACGGCCCTGGTCCAGCAGGGCACCAGGGTGTAATCAAGGAGGATTAAGAAAGGATGTGTGAAGTCTTGTTGAATAGTTGGGAGTGAATAGAGGAGATTTGTTTTTGTTTTTAACCACTGAAATGTATATGTTCTATTTGTTTGTGGGGTGTTTTTGTTTGTCATGTGTGTGTGTGTGTGTGTGTGTGTGTGTGTGTGTGTGTGTGTGAGAGAGAGAGAGAGAGAGAGAGAGAGAGAGACCAGGGATCAAGCCTAGATGATTGACTCATTAGGTAAGTGCTATACCACTAAGCCACACCTGCCACTCTACTAACATTTTTCTCTGCACTGCCCGTGGTTCTGCAGAAGACAGTGTGGACCCCCATTGTTGCCAGGTTTTCCCAGAGCTTCCTAAAACCAGCAGTCACAAGCAAATGCTAGCTGGCTGGGATGCTCACTGAAACAGTAGCTAGGGTGGGAGTGGAGCCCAACGGTAGAGAATACACTGAGCAGGCCTTAGGTTCTGGGTTCTGCTGTCAGCCCTGGGTGGGGCTGGGGCTTACCCTCACACTGCAGCATTCCTTGGCAGTGTCCCTTCTTGGACCACCCGTCCTCATGTCTTGGTTTGGGTCCATCCCAGTCCTCGGAGATTCCTGTTTGCGCAGGGATTCAAGTGAGGCCACACGCCTAGGTTGCTGTGCAACTTTGTAACTGTGTCTTACTCACTCCCTCAGAGTCCTCCTCTGTGCAATTCAAGGGGGGCAAGTCATAGCCTAAGGAAGCTGGGATTATTCTGTGGGGAGATTCATGAAAAGCAGCCAGCATGGAGCCTGGCACACAGCTGAGGCCCGATACAGGATGCTGTCTACTGGCTTTCTAGCATGATGACAGGCTTTACTGTGCCCTCAGCCCAGTTTGGCAGCTGGGGCTCATGAAGCATCTATGAACTGTCTGTCACCATTGGAGGTATCTGACGGGAAGCTGCACAGTTAGTCCTAACAGGGTTTTAGCAACTTTAGGAGGTGGCTGCATTCTCATTCCGCAGATGAGGAGAGGGAGGGAGGCACAGAGCTCCAGTTAGTGAACGGTGCAGACAGTGGATGAAGGAAGACTGGGTTCCACTCCATCCTGAGGTGGAAAATCAGAAAAAAAAAAATGAAGCTTGAGAAAAGTAGGACAATTGTGGTGGCACACACCTTTAGCCCCAGACCTTGAAAGCAGAGACAGGAGCATCTCTGAGTTCGAGGCCAGCCTGGGCTACAGAGCGAGTTCCAGGACAGCCAGGGCTACACAGAGAGACCCTGTCTCCAAAGAACTGTGGGAGAACAGCTAATTTGTGGAAGTGGGAAGTTTTTTTGTGTGTTTGTCTCTGAGACAGGTCTAACGTAGTCCACATAGCTGAGAATGACATTGAACCGATGCTCACCACTGAGGACTGGAATCCCACTCCTACTTTACACAGCAGTTGTTCTCAACCTGGGGGTTGAGACCCCTCTAGGGGTCAACCATTTTACAAGGGTCCCCTAAAACCATCGGAAAACACAGATATTTATGACTCATAACAGTTATGAAATAGCAATGAAATAATTTTATGGTTGGGGGTCACCATGATATGAACTGTATTAAAGGGTCGCAGCATCAGGAAGGTTGAGATACAGTGTTGGGGATCACACTCAGGGTCTGTGCAGAGTAAGCATGGGCTCCACCAGTCAGTCGAACACAGACATTCAGACGTGCATGCGTGCATGCGTGTGTGTGTGTGAGAGAGAGAGAGAGAGAGAGAGAGAGAGAGAGAGAGAGAGAGAGAACAATATCAGGTATCCTTTCCTTGGCTCTATCCACCTTGTTTTGTTGAGACATAGTCTCTTGCTGGCTAGGAACTGCCCTCATAAGCTATCTGGTCAGAAAGCCTCAGGACTCTGCCTGTCTCTGTCTCCCCAGTGCTGGGATTTCAAGCTTTCACTACCAAACCTGGGTTTTTGTTTTTGTTTTTTGTTTTTTTCCTTTGGTGTCTGTCCTGGACTTGCTCTGTAGACAAGGCTGGCCTCGAACTCACAGAAATCCGCCGGGCTCTGCCTCACGAGTGCTGGGGTTAAAGGTGTGTGCCACCGCTGCTCAGCAAGCCTGGGGTTTTTAATGTGGGTTCTAGGGATCAAACTGAATACCTTGTGCTGACAGGGCACGTGCTTTGCCGCCTGAGCCTGTTCCTCAGCCCCCGCTAGCCATGAACATTCTTAAAACCTCAGTGGCACAAACCAGGGAATATATGAGTTGTATTACACTGAAATCACAAGTTTCCTTCCACACCTGTGGGGATGGAGCAGCAGGTAAAGATGTTTCCTGCACAAGCTCAGAGTTGGAGTTCTGTTCTCAGACCCCATTAAGTTAAGGCAGAAGGAGAGAATGGATTCCAAAACGTTGTCCTTTGACCTCCACATGTACACCATGACTTCTCTTCTGCCCCTTCCCTACAACATGCACTGTGCCCATGTGCACATCCATAATGAAGACAGACAGACAGACTGACGAAAGAGAGAGAGAGAGAGAGAACTTTCTTCCAGTCAAGTATAGTGGTACCCATCTGAAATCCCAGTTACCAAAGAGTCTGAGACAGGAGAACTGCTTCAGCCCAGTATTTAGAGACCAGCCTAGGTACATAGTGAGAACCCATCTTAAACATAAGCAACATGGGGTTCACTGAGAGATGTCTCAGGGGTTAAGAGCACGTGTGTTCTTGCAGAGGACTCTCCATCAGAGGACATAACTATCTCCAGATCCAAAGAATCTGATGCCCCCATGGCCTCCTTGGCACTTCACTCATATGTACCCACATCCACAACACACAAATAATTAAAAATTAATGGCACCTATCTAGAACCCCTGCACCCCCAAAAAAATAAGGGCCTAGCAGTGGTGGCGCACACCTTTAATCCCAGCACTCAGGTGGCAGAGGCAGGCAGATCTCTGTGAGTTCAGGGACATCCTGGTCTATATCAAGATTAGATAAACAATTTAAACATATAACCCCTAGTGAAATAGAAACAGTAATTGAAAGTCTCCTACTCCAAAAAGCCCAGGGCCAGAGAAATTCAGTGCATAATTCTACCAGACCTTCAAGGAAGACTCAACAGTACTCTTTAAATTACTCTGCAAAATAAAAACCAAAGGAACATTGACTAATTCTTTTTATCAGGCCACAATTACCCTGATATCTAAGCCACACAAAGACCCAACAAAAATATTACAGGAGGCTGGAGAGGTGGCTCAGAGGTTAAGAGCACTGGCTGATCTTCCAGAGGTCCTGAGTTCAATTCCTAGCAACCACATGGTGGCTCACACCCATCTGTAATGAGATCTGATGCCCTCTTCTGGCATGCAGCCATACATGCAGACAGAACACTGTGTACATAATAATAAATAAATCTTAAAAAAAAAAAAAAAAAAAAAGCCGGCGGTGATGGCACACGCCTTTAATCCCAGCACTCGGGAGGCAGAGCCAGGCGGATCTCTGTGAGTTCGAGGCCAGCCTGGACTACAGAGTAAGTTCCACGAAAGGTGCCAAAGCTACACAGAGAAACTCTGTCTTGAAGAAACAAACAAACAAACAAACAAACAAACATTACAAACCAGTTTCCCTTATGAGCATATATGCAAAATTTTTCAATAAAATACTTGCAAACCGCTGGTGGTGGTGGTATTTGCCGTTAACCCCAGCACTTGGGAGGCAGAGGCAGATCTCTGAGTTCAAGGCCAGACTGGCCTACAGAGCAAGTTCTAGGACAGCCAGGGCCCTGTCTTAAAAAACAAAACAAAGAAACAAAATGGTTGCAAACAAAAATCCAATAACACATCAAAAAGATCATCAACCATGATCAAGTAGGCTTCATCCCACAGATACAGGAGTGGTTCAACATATGTAAATCAGTAAATGTAATCCACCAGATAAACAAACTGAAAGACAGAACTACACAATCATCTAATTAGATGAAGAAAAGGCTGTTGATAAAAATCCAAAATCCCTTCAGGGTAACAAGCCCTAGAAAGACATACCTCAACATACTAAAGGCAATTTACAGAAAGCCCACAGCCAACACCAAACTGAGAGAAACTCAAAGCAATTCCACTAGAATCAGGAGCAAAACAAGGCCGGCCACTCTCCATACCTACTCAGCACAGTGCTCGAGGTCTTAGCTAGGGCAGCTGATGGCTAAAGGGCACAAGTAAGAAAGGGTAAAGTCCAAACACCTTTATGTACAGATGATGTGATTTTATACATAAACGACCCTAAGAAACCCGCCAGGAAGCACTGCCGCTGAACACTTTGAGCAGAGTAGCAGGATACAGAATTAACCCACAGACATGAATACCTCCCTCAAACAACTGACAAGTGAACTGAAAGAGAAGCCATGGAAACAACTCCCTTCACAATAGGCTCCAAAATACTTTGGGACAACTCTAACCAAGCAAGAGAAAGATTTGCATAATCCAAGTTTTAAGATGTTGAAGAAAGATATTGATGGAGATATCAGATGATAGAAATGTCTCCCACACTCTTGGATCACTAGGACTGATAAAGTGGAAATGACTAATACACCAAAACCAATCAATCTACGGATCCAATGCTATCCTCTTCAAAATTCCAGCACAATTCTTCACAGAAATTGAAAAGTAATTTTCAGCTTCATATGGAAACACACTTACAATAAAAACTGAGATAGCCAAAACAATCATGAATAAAAATGAACTGCCAGAGGTATCACCACCCTGATCTCAAATTTTACCACATAGCTATACGAATAAAAACAACATGAGCCGGGCAGTGGTGGCGCATTTCTTTAATCCCAGCACTTGGAGGCAGAGCCAGGTGAGTTCCAGGCCGGACTGGTCTACAAAGCAAGTTCCAGGAAAGGCACAAAGCTACACAGAAAAACCCTGTCTCAAAAAACCAAAAAAAAAAAAAAAAGAGAGAAAAGAAAAGAAAAAAAGAACAACAACAACATGATATTGACAGAAAAATTGATCAATGGATTCAAACTAAAGACCCAGACATAAGTCCACATACCTATGAACACCTTGTTTTTGAAAAATAATCCAAAAATACACACTGGGAAAAGATATTATCTTCAACAAATGATGATGTAATCATGTAGAAGAATGCAAATAGATCCATATATACCATCTTACAAAAAAACCCCTCAATTCCAAATAGATCAAGAACCTCAACAGAAGGTTAGATACCCTGAATCTGACAGAAGAGAGCGTGGGGAATAGGCTTGAACTCATGGCACAGGAAAAGACGTTCATAATAGAACACTGATACCACAAGCACTGAGAATAATAATTAATAAATAAGACCTAATGATGTTGAAAACTTCTGTATGGCAAAAGATACCATCATTTGCATAAAGTGGCAGCCTAAAGAATGGGAAAAGATCTTTACCAATCACACATATTATAGAGGGCTAACATCTAAATTATATAAAGAACTGAAAAAAAAAAACTGGACAGCAAGAAAACAAATAACCCAATAAAAAAAATGGTATATAAATCTAAACAGAAAATTCTCAAAAGATGAAACACAAATGGCTGAGAAACACTTAAAGAAATGTTCAACATCCTTAGTCATCAAGGAAATGTGATTTAAACGACTTTGAAATTTCATCTTATACCAGTTGGAATGGCCAAGATCAATAAAACAAATGACAGCTCATGCTGGTGAGGATGTGGAGTAAGGGGAACACTCCTCCATTGCTGGTGGAACTGTAAACTTGTACTTCCACTATGGAAATCAGTGTGGCAGTTCCTCAGGAAGCTGGGAATCAATCTACCTCAAGATGCAGCTACATCACTCTTGGGCATACACCCAAAGGTCTCTACACCCTAATGCAGAGAAAATTTGCTCAGCCATGTTCATTGCTGCTCAAGTCATAATAGACAGATATTGAAAACAACCTAGATGTCCATTAACAGATTAGTGAATGAAGAAAATGTGGTACAATTACATAGTGGTTTAGTATTCAGATGTTTAAAAAAAATCGAGATTTTGCAGGTAAATAGATGGAGCTAGAAAACACTCTAAGTGAGGTAACCTAGACCCAAAAGACAAATATTGTGTGTATTTTCTTATATGTGGACATTAGCTGTTAAGCCTTTGATAGTCATGCTATAATCCATATAATCACGGAGGTTATGTACAGAGTAAAGGACTAGAGTGGGGATCTCCCTAGGAAAGAGAAATAGAATATATAGTTATGGAGAGACGGGGGGGGGGGGGGGGGGGGGAGGCTGGGTCAGCAAGACTAACCGGGAGGGAAGAGGAGACTCAGGGAGTGGGTGCAGGAAGGAGGACCGCACACTAAGGCCATTTGTGGCGACCTGCTACTGGAGAAGCTTCTGGGAATATATACACATATGAACAAATGTAGTCAGACTTTCCTTTGGGCCTCCAGCTCTCAAAAAAAGACAGAAATGTATTAGCTTAGGCTTTTCTCCAATTAGCTCTTACAACTTAACTGTACCTGTTTCTATCAATCTATGTTCTGTCATGTGGCTCCGTTACCTCTCCCTCCTCCATATCATAGGTCTGACTCCTTCAGTGTCTTGCTGGTGTCTCTTTGCAAGCCTCGATTCTTCCCGAGTCCCCCCCCCCCCTCTGGAAATCCTGCCTATTCTCTCCTGCCTAGCTATTGGCCATTCCGCTCTTTGTTAAACCAATCAGAAGGTGCCTTAGGCAGAGACACATCTTTCAGTGTACTAAAAGATAATCCCATGACAAACAAAATATAAATGGAGTCACCAAATAATGGGGGAGGCAATGCCCCAACTAGACATCTTTCTCCACCAAGTGAAACCTCCAGTGCCAGAAATAGGTTACATCTAGATGAGTCATTGACCAAAGGGATCCCATGGGAACCCCCAAACAATCAGGCTATTGCCAAGGCTCTTGGTTGCTGTCCACAAACTGAGAAAACCATATTGCTGAAGACAACACCTTCATATCTCATTGAACACAGAGGAGTTGAGCTAGTACCAACTAGATCCTTCACCCTAGTGACTAGTGTCCATGGTAGTGGAAGGTACTCTTTTTGTGCTACCAGAGGAGGAAGGTAAACACCAACCCAACTACAAACCCCTTGACCTTCGATGATGATCTGCCTGCAGGACATGCTGGTGCAAAAGCTGTGGGGGTAACCATCTGTGAGGACATGGTCAAAAGAATGACCCATGCTGAACAATGCCTTGGGGAACTGTAAGAGAGATGGAGTAGATAGCTGTTCCATGACCTTGAAGCACCACCCCTAGAGGTGCAGCAGGTACCTGCTCTACCTGCCTATGACCTTGAAGCACATGCCCCTGGGGCATGGCCTCTAGGCTACCCTAAGACCCAAGATGTTTTTAGGCAGTCTCTCTTCCTTCCCTCATGGAACTTGGATACGGGACTGACTCCCGGAACAGTGGAGACTGCGCCCCAGCACTCCAGAACCTGTGACAATTCTGTTCTGTACGGGGAGTTTTTCTCCCCTAATAAATTCCTTTGCCCTCTAAGTAGACTCCATAGATTTCTCGATTTAGAGACTCCAGGAGAAAAGGCAGAGGGCCTTTTACCTCAAGTGCACTTTGTTCCTTGTATTGTTCTTGGATGTCAGAACACAGTATAGAATCCAGTCTGGAGAAAGGATGTGTGGAGTGCTGGCCCTGACTCTGGATATGGCCTTCTGCCTTGCTTTGTGCTTTCCCAGATAGAAATAAAATGTAATCATCTAATGTGTTTAGCAGAAAACATTTCAAGCCAGGATAACATCACACTTGGCTAGCATTCATGCTGTGGCTAGTGTGGTTCCGTTCACTGCTCTTACTCAACATTATGTGAGAAAGAGCAGGAAGCAGAGCAGAAATGTATAAAGTCTATCGTTTTGACGGGGAAGGGGTGGTTTTAAAATTGCATGTAAGGCAAGCACAGAGGCAACAGCTCTAACTCTGTATAGAAAGAGGTTAGCACTGTTAAAGAGCCCCCCTGCTCTACACCTGGACAACAGGTAGACCTTCAGGGAAAGAATATCAACGGAAAGCTTCATCTTCTGAAAACTCAAATTCTTTTGGAAAGAGAGAATCCATACTGTCACTCAGTGTGTAGTTTGAATAAGAATGGTCGGCATAAGCTCATACATTTGTATGCTTAGTTACCCGGGCACTATTTAAAAGGATTAAAGGATTGGGAGGTGTGGCCTTGTTGGAGGAAGTGTCACTGGGGGTGGGCTTTGAGCTTTCAAAAACCCATGTCAGGCCTAGTCTCTCTCTGCTGTACAGATCAGGATGTAGCTCTCAACCCCTTCTCCAGCAGCATGCCTGTCACGCTCCCTGCCACAATGACAATGGACTGACCCTCTGAAACTGTAAGCAAGCCTCCAGTTAAATGTTTTCTTTTGTGAGCATGGCCATGGTCATAGTGTCTCCTCACATTCATAGAGCAGTAACTAAGACGCATGGGCTCCCTGTCCCCAAATGGCCACACAGGGAAGCACTCCTTCAGAGTCAGCCTGGAAGGTGCATAAAGGCCAAAGCAACTGTGGTCACCATGATCTAGCCACAGTGTAGGGACAGGCTACATATAAAGCTGGCGTTGGAACTTGGCAGCATTATCGACATGCTACTGGTTTAATGGTTATGCAAAATACAACAGCTAGTGGGTCACCGAGGCTTGACCATGGTCACAGAAAGCTACTGAGGCCAGGAAATGTGTGGCAGAGTCTGGTTCCCTGCAAGCAAGCCTTGAGAGGCCACTGAGAAGGTAACTCTTCAGTTGCAATGGAGACTCCAGAATATTGGAGATGGCAGGACTATGTGACATCGGCCAAGGAAAGCTTTAAGTGTGGAGCAGCGCTAGCCCGTGGAAGAGGGCGCGTGATAGAGACTGCAGAGCTGAAGAGGAGGGCTACCCAAGCCCTCCGGAGCCCAGATGCTGCAGGATTTGGGTTTGATTCACTGTGAGCCAGTCTTGGCTTGTCAAGTCTCCACTCCTCCCTTTTGCAAGGGCAATGTTCACGCTGTGCCATCGTGCATCCTGCGTACTGACTTGATTCTACAGGGGCTCTGTCTTAGTTTCTGTCGCTGTCATAAAACACCCTGTCAAAAACAGCTTGAGAGAGAAAGGGGTTATTGTGGCCCAAAGTCCTACTCCATCATGGTCAGGAAGACGACAGCAGGAATGTGCTGGCCGTCACAGTGTGTTTGCAGTCTGGTAGCAGTAGGCTACCCGGTCTCAAAGCCTGCTCTCAGTGGCATGCTTCCTCGAGCCAGGTTCCACAACCTTCCTAAACAGCACCTCTAGCCGGGGGACCAAGTGTTCAAACACATGTGCCTGAGGGTGACTGACCGGCTTCAGTCCTAGAAGACCTTCTGGACTTTTCAACAGAGTTGGGACTCTGAAGGCTTAAGGCCTTTTAGAGATGGACTAAATAAGTTTTGCAATATGAGATGAAGGAGACTTAGGGCTAAGGGTGTAATTGTTACTACTTAGTGTGCTGTGATTTGGTGTCACATTGAGAAAAGATCATGTTGTGCCTGTCTTCCTTGTCAGCTTGACTGGATTTAGAATTACTGTTGCAAGCAGCAAAGCTGGAAGGGTGGATCTAACTGATCTTTTTTTGTTTTTGTTTGTTTGTTTTTTGTTTTTAGAGACAGGGTTTCTGTGTAGTTTCGGTGCCTGTCCTGGATCTTGCTCTGTAGCCCAGGCTGGCCTCGAACTCACAGAGATCCGCCTGGCTCTGCTCCTGAGTGCTGGGATCAAAGGCATGCGCCACCACCGCCCAGTTCTACCTGAACTCTTTCACATCAGATATGGAACTACAGGATTTTGAGTTTGTCTTGCTGGGTTTTGGTCTTGTTTGGTCCAATATTTCCTCTCTATGCCCTGTTCCTCCCTTTTGGAATGGAAATGTCTATTCTATGCCATCGTATGTTGGAAGTTTGTAATTTGCTTTTTGAATTTACAGAAGGTTGTAGTTAAGAGACTGCCTTCAGTCTCAGGAGAAACTTTGGACTTTTAAAACTGTATCGAGATTGTGAAAGACTATGGGGACTTTTGAATTGGACTAAATCCATTTGTTTAAGATATGGCCACAGCCTATAGGGGCCAGGGAATGGAATGTAGTAGTTTGAGTGAGGATGACTCCCATAGTTACATGTTTTTTGTTTGTTTGTTTGTTTGTTTGTTTTGTTTTGTTTTGTTTATTTGAGACAGGATGTCTCTGTATAGCTTTGCACCTTTCCTGGAACTCGCTTTGGAGATCAGACTGGCCTCGAACTCACAGAGATCCACCTGCCTCTGCCTCCCCAGTGCTAAGATTAAAGGTGTGTGCCACCACCACCCGGCTAGTTTCATGTTTTAATATTTGGTCCCCTCACTGACAGGCATGATGGCACACACCTTTAATCCAGCACTTGAGAGGCACAGGGAGGCAGATGTCTGAGTTCGATGCTTGTTGTTCTACAAAGCGAGTTCCAAGACACAGCCAGGGCTGTTACAGAGAGACTTTATCTCAAAACACAAAACAATAGCAAAAAAAAAAAAAAAAAGGTTCCCAGTTGGTGGAACTGTTTGGGAAGGATTAGGGCTAGAGTTAGGGTGTGTCCTTCTTGAAAAGAATGTGTGTCACTGGGGGACTTTGAGTTTTCAAAGACTCAAACCATTCCCAGACACACTCTCTCCTTTTGTCCCTCTCTCCCTCTCTGCCTTGTACTTGTGGATCAAGATGTGAGCCCTTAGCTGTTCCTGCCACTATATCCTCACTTTACTATCTTGGACTCTAACCCTCTAAAACTGTAAGCTCAAATCAAATGTTTTATAAGTTGTCTTGGTCATGGTGTCCTCTTTATGTTTGTTTATTTTTAGAGACAAGGTTACTCTGTGTCTTAGCCTCTCTGTCTATAGACATGCTGCCCTTGAACTCATCAAGATCCGCCTGCCTCTGCCTCCCAAGTGCTGGGATTATAGGCGTGCGCCACCACCCAGTTTGTGTGGTGGTTTCTAGCTCCTCATTCCTTCTTTGTAAGTTAGTTGGTATTTCATAACAGGGATTTTTCTATCTTTTACATTTTTATTTTTAAAAGTGTGTATTGGTGAAATTATTAAGGCCACTCCACATAGTTAAAAGAGAGGTTTATTTTGTGGGGTAACTTACAAGTGAAGGATAGGTAACAGGGTCTGGGAAAGGTGTGGCACAGTCTGGTGGTGTTCTCTGGAGAACTCTGCTCGGTCTACGTCTACGTCCAGCGTCCAGGGTCCCAGAACCAAGAGAGCCCGTGCATCCGGATTTTGGGTCTTCAGCATCTACTCTCAGCCCCGCCTTGTGGGCATGACCGTTACCAAAGCCTCATTGGGGGTTGGGACTTCCAGGTCAAAGCTGGAATAGCTACCCACTACATCTCCCCCTTTTGTCTAAATAAAAAGGTTCTAACCTAATACAAGACTATATACAAAGAAATGGTTATCAAATATTGTCCAGGAGTAATGAGGGATAATGACCTAGATGAACAATATCAAGCAAGAAACACATACTAAAATCTAGAGAAGTCTAGAGCGTGGGTAGGTGGCATGTTACAAAGATCATTCCAAAAGGTGTCCTATCCTAAAGAACCTGAATCTAATACTTAATATGTCCTATCTAAGCTATTATATATGTATATATACTAAGTTGTAACTATAACTGCTAATCTTCAACCTCTTCAAAGACCGGAGAAGGAATATAATAATACCTGAGAAATGGGAGAAGCACGCAAGCAACTTTCGGGAGTCTTGCAAGAGTAGACAGAGACAGCTGGCAGCCTGACAGTCACCTAATGTTTCTCATCATTGTTGGTGCATTCAAATTGGCTACAGGCCTAGAGTATCTGACAGACCATTTTCAGGAGCAGAAATTCTGAAAGACCATCTTACCCTGTCTTGGCAGAGTTTAGAAGTCACTTTTCTTTGTGTCCAGAAGGACAGCATTTGTACTGTCAGCAGTTGAGGCAAGGGCAGTTCTTTGCCCAATAGTCCATTTTGTGCCAAGAAGACAAACTTCCAAATGGAAATGTCTTAGAAGCCCGACATTCTCTCGGGATCAAATTGGTGCTGCCAGGAGCAATTGTGTCTTGTGTCAACAAAATTCTAAGTTATTTAAATGCCATATTCTGTAGGTCCATGAAGTGTTTGAAGATTACCTGTCCATCCGACCTATGTATCTGTAAATCTGGATAACCTAACTAACATAGAGATGACAAGCATAGGTGACTATAAATCTGTAAGTCTTATCTACCTAAATAACCTGAGGACTAAGGCTTCATGTAAATAAGGTAAACAGTCTATAAGCAAATGTACAGTAAAGGACGATGACTTCAAAATTGTGACAATACATAAGATATTTATAACAGAGGTAGGAATATATAGTGCAATATGCAATATGACAATAATCTTAAATATATATCAATATACAGAATATCTTAAACAGAAGTAGAATATACATATAGTATGACAGATACAAATTATCAATATACAAATATTTCAAATAAGAGTAAAAATATGTGTACATTATAACAAATATAGTTCTGTATTTGTATCAATATACAAATTATCTTAAACAGGAATATAAAAATAGTTTATATTTGTATCAACATATAAGAATTCATAACTGCAAATTATCTAAGGCTCTATTTTACTAAATTTGTTTACTAGTGTATACAATAATCTACCATAATATCTTATACCTATCCATTTCCATTCCATTTCTTCTTTTCCTTTTTTTTTTTTTTTTTTTTGAGAGAGTATGTGTGTGTGTGTATAAAGAGACAGGAAAATGAATGGCAAGGTGTGTCCACAATAAACTCAAGAGTTATATGGAGATAAACCCATGAAAGGCGAGTAGGGCCAGGTGGTGGTGGCACACGCCTTTAATCCCAGCACTCGGGAGGCAGAGCCAGGTGGATCTCTGTGAGTTCGAGGCCAGCCTGGTCTACAAAGCAAGTTCCAGGAAAGGTGCAAAGCTACACAGAGAAACGCTGTTTCAAAAAAACAAAACAAAACAAAACAAAAAGAAAGAAAAGAAAAAAAAGGCAAGTAGGAGACATGGCTTGCAGGTAGACAGTCAGTCTAGAATCCACCAATGACAGTGGTTTATTGCAAAATACTGTGTGAAGATGTGTCACTGTGATTTGCTCAATAAACAGCTGAATGGCCAATAGCTAGGCAGGAGAATAGTTGGGACTTCCGTGGAAAGAGGAACTCGGGAAGAACTGAGTGTGCAGAGACGCCAGCAAGACACTGAAGCTAGACTTATGGTACAGAGGAGAGGTAACTGAGCCACATGACAGAATGTAGATTAATAGAAACAGGTTAATTTAAGTTATAAGAGCTAGTTTGAAAAAGCCCAAGCTTTTGTAATTAATAATAAGTCTCTGTGTTGTTTTTGTGAGCTGGCGGCCCAAAGGAAAGTCTGACTACAGCCGCTCAACCTTGGGCACTTAACCAGCATGCACAAGAACATGGTTTGATTCCCAGCACAAGAGGAGGAGGAGCTCTGACAAGTCTCCACCTTAGAGCACCTAAAGAAAGAGAAACTCAATTTCTTAGCCTAGCGGTAGTGGCACACACTTTTAATCCCAGCACTGGGGAGGCAGAAGCAGGCAGATCTCTGTGAGTTCAAGGCCAGCCTGGTCTACAGAGAGTTCCAGGACAGCTAGGGCTGTTACACAGAGAAAACAACAACAACTAAAAACAAAAACAAACGAACAAAATACAAAACAAAAACAAAAAACAGGAGGAGGAGGAGAAGGAGAAGAAGAGGAGAAGCCTGCACTGGTTGGTCTCCATCTATGATTCTGCACAGTAAGTGCTCAACTGGTAAGTCAACTGTAGTCTTCTTACACAGCTTTGCTAGCAAAGCACTCTGTAGCTCTCTGTGCATCTTCGGAGCCTGTACACACTCTCTCCATCCATGTGTCAGTAGAGCCAGGACCAAGCCTGGTACCAGGCCGGGGCACTGAAAGACTGAATGAATGCACGATTGCCTTTGTCTATTGTGTGGAGTGGAAAAAGCAGAGACACGCGGGACCCTTCCCATTCACTATGGCCCACTCCCTGGAATCAAAGCATCTCTTTGGGAGGGAAGCTGGGCTGGGGGCTGCTTTCGGCCCTCTCGTTGACTTCCTAAAGATCCCGCTTTCCCGGATGCCGAGCGCAGTCCTTCAAAGCCCGTCATCTGACTCTTACCGCCAGCTCCCGCCCGGTCCACCCGTCCGCCCACCCGCGCAGCCCCGCAATGGCTCAGCCCGTCGCCATTTAGACCAAGTGAGGTCGGACCACTGCGCGCGCGGCGTGGGGGGCGGCCGAGGCGCGGCGGAGGGATCCCTCGGAGCGTTCCGACCGCAGGCGCCCATTGGCCGCGAGTGCAGGCGGCCGCCGCTGATTGGTCCGCTCGGGACGCCGGCCCCGCCCAGGTACCGGAGGCCGAGGGAGAAGCCGGGCGGAGTTTCCAGAGGACCGAACCGGGCGCGCGGGGTGGCGGCGGTGCAGGTGAGTGTCCCCGGGCCGGGGGCGGCCTCCCGGGCTTGGAGCCGTGGCGGTGGGGTGGGGCTGGCCGCGTCGGGACCCCAAAGACGGACCCCGCCCCGCTGGCCGGGGCCCCCGGGCCGCCCCGCCCTCTGCTCCCGGGACGCTCCCTGTTGGTGGTGGGTCCCGACCCCTCCCGGGCCCCTGCCCAGAAGCTGGCCGCGGGGGCACCGAGACCACCCAGGTCCGGATAACCAGAACAACCGCAGCGATAGTTTGAATCCCCCCTCGCTAGCCGGGACCCAGCGCTTCCTCGTCAGACGCTTGTAGTGCACAGCATTGAATCAAAACAGCCTCCTGGGAGGGGCTGTTAACTTCTTTTAGAAGTGAGGCATCAGGGCCAGAGAGGTGGAGTGTCTCACTCCAGGTCACACAGCTAGTAAGTGGCGGGTGGGGATGAGGGACCCATGCCTTTAGGTCCAGAAACTCGTCCCAGAGATCGTCCCTGACCAACCCTGCACGCATTGCACACCGCCGCCCCCGTAGTCACTTCGGAGCCGCACCTGCTGGGTTTTGCTTCCTTCCCCGAGCCCACAGGTCGCTAGACAGCTTCCAAGTTGCTCTCTCTCGTGTCCCTTCTCTTGAGCTGGAGAGGCAAGGCCCAAACACCATGGGCCCTTTAATCCCATGCCCTCTCCGTCTACCCTGTCTCTCTTTACTGCGGAGAGAAATGACTGGGAGTGTAGAGGCTGGGTGTCTCGGGAGCGGGGCTACGGCGGCCAAGACAGGGCAAGCACCGGCCGAGCGATGTGTTCACGCCCCTAGCCCCCGCCCCGGAAACACTGGAGAGATGAAACCTTCAGGATCCGGTTTTTCTAGAATGAATCAGAGGCCTCTCCGCCCTCTTTCCCAAAGCAGCACTGTGCTGGGGGTTAGGAGGGAGGGACAACAGAGGAGCAGGTGTGGTGTCCCCTAAGCCAGGCTTTATCTGAGCCCCAGGAACCCCCTTCCCTACTTCCTGCTCCTCCCACTTAGCTCTTCTGTGACTGCGGGTTGCTGAGTTTTAGGCCCTTCTTGGGATGAGAGCGCTGGACTCCGGAAATCCATCCAACCCACTTCCCTTCAGCTCCTGCAGACAGCGGGGAGGTGCTCAAAGCTCTCTAGCCGTTATGTTGGTGAGGCTTGGGCCACAGTCAGGGCTGTAAGACATTCATTCTACAGTTCAGCCCTTGTGGAACTCAAGGCCTCACATGCCAGGCAGGTGCTCTACCTCTGAGCTACACCCCCATCACCTACATATACTAAGCAGCCCTGTGCCAGGCACCATATTTTGCTTGGAGGGGACTGTTCTCCAAATGCAGGACAGAATTCTCATTCTAGTGGGGAACAGGCCACAAATTAACATGGGCAGCCATTGCAGATCCTGGGCATCACTGGGCAGGGGGAGATCACACACATCCTAGACATTGCAAAGTATAGACTAGCTGGTATAGAGGATGGCACTAGAGATGGATTCTATAGAGGTTTGGGGTGCCTGGTACACAGGACACATTTTTTTTTTCGAGTTTTCTCCTATCTGGTGAGCTCCCTTTGTAAGGTCGGAGGTAGATGAATGATGCCACCTGGTTTGCATTTTAAATAGACACAGGCTCAGAGAGTGCATGCTGGGAGTTCGATTCCCAGCACCCGCATGGTGGTTCACAACTCTCTCTAACTGAAGTTCCTTCTGACCTCTTCAGGCACCAGGGCACCCAAGTGGTGCACAGGTGGACATGCAGCAAAGCTCTCATACACACAAAATAAAAATAAAATAATATAACTTACAAAATAGAGACACAAAGATAAATAGCAGCTGGGACATTGGGAGATGAGCTGTTAGGGTAGCATACAGTTAAGTTCATAGGCCTGAGTCCTGTGTAGCAACTCCCATGGGCTGGGGCAAGCCAGCTGCCTGGAGGAGTCAGGAATAGGCCTTGCCAGGCAGAGGATCTGGGTTGCTCCTGGGCCAGGGAAGGAAGGATGTAACAGTAATACAGACTGGAGCAGTCTGGAGGTGTGGGTCAGTATAGCCCTGCCAAGAATCCAGTAGGGAGGGGTGGGGTCAGCAGTGGAGTGCCTTCCTAGCAGATGAAACCCTCCAGCTTCTGTCTCTATGACTGCAAATAACACTTCCTGACGTGGTACACTAAAGTACTGAGCACGTCACATGCAGCAGTCTGTTGGAGTCCCATAAGTACCCCCGAAAGATGTGAACTCTGCAGATTTTCAGGTGAGGAAACTGGGGCCTCTTAAAGCTAAGCACTTGGCTTTGTGTCACTGGTGCGTGTCAAGGGTGGAACTTGACCAGCTGCCATACTGTGTCTCGGTCTGCAGCGCTTATTTACTAGTCACTCATTTTCCTCGATGGCTTGTGTCACTTAGCAGAGGGCACAAAAAGTAGACTAAACCAAAGCCGGGAGCACGTACAGAGAGAGGAGGCTGGGCTGTGGGCTTCTAAGACAGGGAGGAAACACTTACACACCCTAATAGTGTTCTGAGAGCTGTGCCAGGCACAAATATGGTTTCCTTTGAGCTCAGAGTGGTTAAGACACTTGGCCTAAACTGGGCAGTGATGGTGCACGCCTTTAATACCAGCATTCAGGAGTCATGGGCAGGCACATCTTAGAGTTTAAGGCCAGCCTGGTGTACAGAGCAAGTTCTAGGACAGCCAGGGCTACACAGAGAAACCTTGGGTCAAAGGGAAAACAAAACAAGGAATGATGATCAAAAGTATGCTAGGGAGGTTCTGCCACCACTGCTGCTCTCCGCTGTTGAATGTGGTGACATAATTTTAGAGGACAGTTCTATGTAATTCATTTCAGTTTACCTTTGTCAAATAGCTAGTGAGTGACTAGTATATACTAGGATACAGAACAGTGGACAGAGAGATGAAGGAACCAGTAAAAGACTAGTGCTCAGAATATATAAAGAGTTCTCACAAATCAATAATAAAAATGGTCATCCAAGTAAAGCCAACCAGCCAGGTGTGGAGCAGGCCTGTTATCCCAGGACATGGGAGGTGGAGGCAGGAAGATCTTCAGTTTGAGGCCATTCTGTATTGCACAAAGAGACCCTCCTCAGAAAAGTAAAGCAAAAGAAAACCATGCAAGAGCCATGCAGACTGTGGAGATGGCTCACTTGGTAAAGGGCTGGCTGTGCCAGCTGAATGTGACAGAACCCACATGAAAATGCTGGGCATGGTGGCTTGCCTTGTTACCCCAGCACTAGGGACATAAACAGGAAGACCTGTGGGGCTTATTGGCTGGCTGGTCTAATTGGAGAACCCAGACCCAGGAGACACCCTGTCTCAAAAAGACTAAGTGGGTCTGGGGACATGGGATATAACTTAGTGGTAGAGCCCTTGCCTAGCATATCTGAGGCCGAGTTCAGTTCCCAGTACAAAAGGGGTGGCGCACTGGAGAAATGGCTGAGCAGAATAAAGGTGGCCACCAAGCCTGTGACCTGAGTTTGATCCCCAGACCCATGTGGTAGAAGCAAAGGACTGACTCCCACAACCTCTGTCCTCACTGGCAACATGCATGCACACAGATAAATAGATGTGACTTTTTTTCTCTTTGAGACGGGGTCTCATTAAGTAGCTCTGGTTGTCCTACAACTTAATATGTTGGCCAGCCTAGCCTCAGTCATTTTAAAAATTTTTATTTTATGTGAATATTTGCTTGCATGCATGTCTGCGCACACAGGGCAGAAGAAGGTGTCAGAACTGGAGTTGGAGTCAGTTGTTAGCTTCATGTGTGTTCTGGCATTCGATTGGTTTTTGTTTGTTGTTGTGGTGGGGTTTTTTTGTTTTTTTGTTTTTTTTCAAGACAGGGTTTCTCTGTGTAGCTTTGCACCTGAAACTTGCTCTGTAGACCAGGCTGGCCTCAAGCTCACAGCCTGCCTCTGCCTCCTAAGTGCTGGGATTAAAGGCATGCGCCATCACCACCCAGTGGTTCTGTCCCAGAACCCAGGTTTTTTGGAAGAGTAGACAGTGCTGTAACCATTGGGCCACCTCTCCAACCCCAGTAACTTTTTTTTTTTTTAAGTCAAGTGATGACACTTGAGGGCCAGTATCCAAGGTTGACCTCTAACCTCCACATGTGCCACACATCTGTGGACATGAATGAGCACGTGCCCATGGAGCACGGTAAGGGCAGGAGACATGGCTGTGCTTGCTGCTCTTCTAAAGGACCTGAGTTTGGTTCCCAGCACCTGTGGGTGGCTTGCGACTACTTGTAACTCCATACTGAAGGGATCGGTGCCTTCGTCCTCTGCAGGCTCCTACCTATACATGCAATACAAAATACAGTCTTTTAGAAGGTGGCCACGGCACTCACCCCCAGACCTGAAGAGCTGGCTTTGCCCTCCAGGACCCACACAGTGGAGGCAAAGAAGTGACGCAGGCGCATTCTCGGGCTGACACACACACACTGAGCGTGCATGTATACAAACAGTAAATGTAAACAACATAGTTTAACAACAGGCAGCCCACTGAAAAGCCCATCAGGAGTGTCACAAGTGTATAAAAGGGGCTTGGCACCATGGACTCACCAAGCACAAAATCAGGCCTACCCAGCACTGCCCGGAACAGGTGAGGGCCATGGGGTGGGGCTTGTGCTTTCTCGGGGTGGGGTGGAGGGGAATGGCCAGTCCTGCTATCCTCCCTCAGCCACATAGGATACGCACTCCCCAACATGGCTTATCTGTGGCTGCTCTGTCCCCCACACTGAGCTCTCTCCCCTCAGCAGACAGTCCCAGCTGAAGGAGGTAAGGAGGGTGCAGAGAAAGCAGTGCAAAGGCCCTGAGGCAGCTCTGGCTTAACTGTGATCCTATGGAGGAGGCCCCAGTGGTTGATGGGAAGGAGCTATAAAGTCAGGTGTGGGGCATAAAAGTCGGGGGTGACAGTGGGATTCCTGGGAGAGCAGAGCAGAGAATGAAGTGATGTGAGGGTCATTCTGGCTGCTGCCTTGACAGGAAACTGCAGGGTAAAGGGCGCCTGAAAAGCAGAGGCAGCTGTAGTGTGGACGAGGGGGTGGAAATGGAGCATGTGGGTCGGAAGAGGGCTGCATGGTGGGTTGAGCAGAGAACCCTCTCAGGAAGATGTGATCCGGCCAACGGAGCGTTGGCTCCTCAGGAGGGAGAATCTGCAGAGCAGAGGTCCTAGGGCATGGGGACTGAAGAAGGTGGTCAGGAGTTGAAGGCAAGCCTGTACCACTTGGTGTGACCCTGCCTCAGGATGATGAGAGGGGCTGAGCCAAGGGTGCTGGTGTCCCCGCTCTCAGAACGATCACAAGTCTAAGCTCAGCCTTGGCTACATAGCAAGTTTGAGGCTAGCCTGGGCTACATGATCCCTGGTGAGGTGGATGAAATGTCGCTGGCTAGTTGTCAAAGCCAAGGAGCTTCCTCAAGGGATTACAAATCAGATACCATTGAGGGGGTGTGTGGCTTTTTTCTTTTTCTTTGGACATGTGACTTGAAAATGAAGTCGGGCTGGGTGTGGTCCAGTGATTGTTTACCTGTGTGCAGAGGCCTAGTTCCATCCCAGCACTACCAGAGGGAAGGCTCTGCCTCCTTCTCCCTCCCCCACTCCCTCCAGCCACACTTAAAGATGTGCTGAGTGTGAACTACTTTACCTCAGGGCCTTTGTACTGTTCCCATCTACCTAGAACATTCTTATCAGAGATGTTTGTGTGTGGGAGGTCAGGGAGTGGGTGTTCTAAAGAAGGGACCAGGGCTTCTCACATGCCACGCTTCTTTCACTGCCACGGGCCAGGCTCCCTGCTCCAGCACTACACAGTTCTCAGTGGAAGGTTAGCTCCAGCTGGCATATTGTACCTCTGTGAGTAATCCGAAAGATAGCTTTCTTCCAGAGGCCCAGGGCACAGCAGGGCACAGCTCAACAGGCAGCCGTGGGTAGGGAGGGTTCACCCCATGGCCACCTTAATACCCACTGTGTCTGCAGCATAGTGAACGACCTGCACCTGGGTGTGCTGTTCCTAGTCAGGGGTCTGGTTTCTTAAAATAGAACAGGCCTGAGCATGGTGGCAGACACTGGTATGCCAAGCTGCTTATAGGCTGAGGCAGGAGAATCACTGAACCGGGAACTGAAGACTAAGCTGGACAATAAAGCAAGACCTGGACTCAAAATAAAATAAGGCTGGGTAGTGGTGGTGCACGCCTTTGATCCCAGCACTGAGAAGGGCAGAGGCAGGTGGATCTCTGTGAGTTTGAGGCCAGTCTGGTGTATGAAGTGAGTTCCAGGACAGCCAGAACTGTTACACAGAACCCTGTCTTGAAAAACCCAAAGAAAAAAGAAAAGCAAAACAAACCAGTAAGTAAAAATGAATAAAACAAGTGCATGAATCCAGTACTGCTCCCAAATAATTTGTTTGCAAGAGAGAGAGAAGAAAAGGCGGAGGGCTGGAGAGATTGCTGCTGAGTGTGAAGACCATAGTTCGGATCCCGGGACCAGTATTGCCGGGGCTTGATGGCTGCCAGACCAGCCAAAGAAGAAAGAAAAAGGAGTAGGTGGAATGTGATAGAGAATACCATGTGGCATCCTTTGACCTCTGAGCACAGGGACACACACAACCTAAAAAATAAACGTGGTGACCCACACTTCTTTTGGCAGGGGTCGGGTAGAGTGAGATAGGATTTCTCTATGCAGCTGTGGTTGGAACTCTAGAAGATCAGGCTGGCCTGGAAGTCACTAGATCCACCTGCCTCTGCCTTCTGAGTACTCACCTTCACACATGTGAGTGTATGTACGATAATATGTTTGTTTGTTTTTTCCAGCTGAGGATCGAACCCAGGGCCTTGCGCTTGCTAGGCAAGCTCTCTACCACTGAACTAAATCCCCAACCCATAATATGTTCTTAAAAGGATGAAAACGGGTTCAAGCCTCAGCCCCCCCCCCCAAAAAAAAAAAAAAAAAAAAAAGGATGAAAACAGGTACAGGGCAACTTTTATGCTCAGCAGATAAAGGTGTTTGCTACTAAATCTGACCTGACCCGACCCGACACAGGCACATGTGTGCCCTGGCACCTATGTGGAGGTCAGAGGACAACCTCAGTCCTCACTTTTCAGCTTGTTGGAAGCAGAGTCCACATACCAGACTAGCTGGCCCATAAACTTCTCAACTCTCTGCCTCCACCTCTCACTGTAAGAACGCTGGGATTATCACATCTGGTGCTACGTGGGTTCTGGGGATTTGAACTTAGGTCTTCATACTTACACTGAGCTTTACCCACTAAACTCCCTGGTCCTTGCTTTTCAGACAGTAGACACCTTGTACTCCAGCCTGGCCACCAGCTCATGACAGTCCTACCTCAGTCTGAACCCACGCCGCACCGCTGTGCCCAGCTGGTGCTTATGCTCCTGCTGCATACCCATTGCACCTTGTCAGAACCCATACGTGCCGTCTTAGTCACTGTTCTGACACCACGACCGAGGTAGCTTACCAAAGCAAGCACTAATTAAGGGCAAGTCCATGGGCATCGTGGCAGAGAGCATGGCGGCAGGCAGGCAGGCAGGCAGGCAGGCGTGGTGCTGGAGCATATTTTATTCAGAGGCAGAGAGAAAGAGACTGGGTCTGGCGTGGGTGTTTGACACCTCAAAGCCTAACCTCTAGACACATTGCTCCACAAGGTCACTCCTAATCCTTCTCAAAACAGTCCTGTCAACTAGGGACCAAACATTCAGATATATGAGCTTATGGGATCCATTCTCGTTCAGACCACCGGCTCTTGTTGTCACTAAAGACCCATCTAGCCTGATACCATTACCGCCGTGTCCGATGTTGCTGGCCATGCTGTCTAGGAGCTATATTGCTCGGGAGAATTTTGCTCCAGTAATTATGTTTCTGTGGGGTACACAGTGCTGGTACCTCTCTTGGTTTTCATTTCTCTGAGACAGGGTCTCACTCTATAGTCCAGGCTGGCCTAGAACTCTCAACCTGCCCTCAGCTTCTCAAGTGCTAGAAGACAGATGGACACCACCACATTCAGCTTCCTTTTTCTATCAGCCTCCCTTCACGTATCTGTTTAAGTGGGCGTGGCCAGAGCAGGAGGCATTAAGGAGCTCTCATGGAAAGGAGTGAAGTCACAGCAGGTAGTGTGGAGCTGTAATAGGTGTCAGCTGTTATGATTACTGCTGTGGGGGTGAAGCTTCAGTTGGATGCTGGGATGAGAGACCTGGGGCTTTATTAGCCTATGGTCCACCACTGAGCTGCACCCCAGCATCTGGGTTCTACTCAGAGTCAGCCCTTTACCTTCCCATTTGTTGTGGGTGCCCAGCTCGAGTCCACTGCAGATGGAGCACACTCGGGCCAGGCAGACGTGCTGGCATATGCCTGTAATCCCAGCCACTCTGGAGGCTGGGCAGGAAGATTGCAGGTTCAAGGATCACCTGAGCAACTAAGAGATAAATGTCTCAAAATAAAAAGAAGCAGTCTAGGCATGTAGCTTAGGTACACAGGTATAAGGCCAAAATCTAACCCCAGTATGGAGGAAGGAAGGAGAATTGGTGGATTTGGTGAGAGCCTTGCACCTGTGCTGAACATGGACAGGGTTTTTTGTTATTACCCCTTAAACGATACAGTGGATCAAGAGTTTCCATAGATTTGAGTCTGTAGAGCTGATTCTGGTGCATGGGAGGGGCTGCAGCTCTGTGGCCCAGCACTAGCTAAGTGTAGGGAAAAGAAAGTACACCCTCAGCAGAGTGCAAACACAACACTTGTGTGACAGGATTCTGGAGGTGCCTGGGAGCCCAGAGTCAAGTCATCAGGGCTGGTTTAAAGCTCAGTGGGGGAGTACCAGCCTGCTCTGCAAACAGGACAGTGTTGGTTGGTGTTGGTATCATATAGTGGCACCCAGGGCTGTTCTCAGAGCATGAAGCCCAGTTCTCTCTCTGCAGGTCTCCTGGCCCAGCCCCCACCTCTGGCTGCCCATGCCACTGGGACTAGGACGTCGGAAAAAAGCACCACCTCTGGTGGAGAATGAAGAGGCAGAGCCTGGCCGGAGTGGACTGGGAGCGGGGGGACCCGGGCCCCTGGGCGGAAGTGGAGCAGGGGAATCCCAGATGGGCTTGCCCCCACCTCCTGCTGCCCTCCGCCCTCGCCTCGTATTCCACACCCAGCTGGCCCACGGTAGCCCCACAGGCCGCATTGAGGGCTTCACCAATGTCAAGGAGCTGTATGGCAAGATCGCTGAGGCCTTCCGACTACCAGCTGCTGAGGTACAGGTGGGGCCGGGGTCCCCTGAGAGCAAGCCACAGGCCTGGACATGCATTCTTGTGAGCTGGGGCTCAGGTGCTCATGTTCCCTGCTGGCAGGCAGCCCCTGGTTCTAGGAGGTATGGCTGCAGCAGGATACTGAGTTCCTATCTGGCCTTGAGAGGCTTGTACCCCAGTAGGTATGTGGGATGGGTTTCCCATCAGGCCTTGAGAGGCTTGTAACCTAGTAAGTTGTGGGGGGTGCAGGTGCTGATTTCCCATCATGTCTGGAGTAGCCTGGTAGGTTGTGGAGGATTGATGGCCACAGGTGGTAGCTGGATTTCTATGAGGCATTAGGAGGCCTGTGCCCCAGAGCACTATGGGAGTTGGAAGTCAGGAGCAGCTCATATTTCTCCATGATGCACTGGAGGCATGACCCCAAGATAGAAGCAGAGAAGCCACAGCAAGGGCAACAGTGGGGCTGAGCATTAAGTGGAGACAGGTAGAAAGCTAGGTGGAAATCTAGACTCCTTCATTCATTCTTCAGCATTTATTGAGTGCTCACTGTGTACCAAGCTAGCACTGAGTTCTTACCAGGACAGAGATCCTACTCACAACCTCTGATGTGTTAATAGTGATAGTGGACCTTGCCCTGGCTCTGGGTATCACCAAGCTCTGGGATAGGTATCTTTTTCAAACTCCCCTCCTCTCCCAAGTGTTAGGAAAGGGGACCTGGGGAGGAGGGGGATGAGCATCTCACCCCACCTCTGCAGGTGATGTTCTGCACCCTCAACACCCATAAAGTGGATATGGACAAGCTCCTGGGGGGCCAGATCGGACTGGAGGACTTCATCTTTGCCCACGTCAAGGGGCAGCGTAAAGAGGTGGAGGTGTTCAAGTCTGAGGAGGCACTGGGGCTCACCATCACCGACAACGGGGCTGGCTATGCCTTTATTAAGGTGCCCGGGTGGGTGGCACACCCTTAGTCAGTGGTCAGAGTCTGTTGTGGGACCTAAAGTGGAGCTTACAGGCCTGATGCCTACCCCTCCACAGCGCATCAAGGAAGGCAGTGTGATAGACCACATCCAGCTCATCAACGTGGGTGACATGATTGAAGCCATCAACGGGCAGAGCCTGCTGGGCTGTCGGCACTATGAAGTTGCCAGACTCCTCAAGGAGCTGCCCCGAGGCCGCACCTTCACCCTCAAACTCACAGAGCCTCGAAAAGCCTTTGGTGAGCAATTCTTGGGCCACCCACTGGGATGACCTTGAACACTTGAAAATGTGGTTTGCAGTACTGGGAATCACCAGCAGGTGGCACCCAAGCCTGCAATACAAAGTGGAGATGGCCCCACCCTACCCTAGACTTGGGTGTTGGCTGGCAGCCTAGCCTGAAGGAAGTTGCCCCCACACCTAACTTCCAGGAGCTATGCCCAGCCAAGTGCCCCCAACCCTGGCCAGCCCCCTCAACCTGGTGAAATGAGGCTTGGCTGCCCTGTACAACTCCCATGCCCTGCCCCCGTTTCTACCTGGCTTCACTAACTCTCAGGAATTGGCCTGAGGCGCCCCTGGTGTGGGTAGATAGGACTGATCTGGACCCAGTAGTTATACCCACCCCTCCCCAGCTCTCACCCCTTCAAGTAGAAACTGCCCTTGATTCTCTTCTCTCGCTTCTTTCATGCTTGACTCCCTCTGCCCTCTCCATTCATGCCAAGTCCTGTACTGTACTGACGGTGCTGAAATTCCCATAGATATGATCAGCCAGCGTTCAGCGGGTGGCCACCCTGGCTCGGGCCCACAACTGGGTACTGGCCGAGGGACCCTCAGACTCCGATCCCGGGGCCCTGCCACAGTGGAGGATCTGGTAAGTGGCCACCTTTGGCCAGTGACAGCATTCTTATTACCTGAAGGCCTCTGGACACCTCTGCTTAAGTCTACTCTACCTCTTCCCAGCTTGGGACCTTGGGCAAGTGAGACTTGGTTTTCCTACCTGTAAAATACAAGTCTTAGTACCCCCTTGTCAGAGTGTAACACAGACAAAAACCACAGCCAGGCATGGAATCTGAGGCAACTTAAACCACAAGAGCTTGTCACCAAAACCAAAATATATGAAAGCCAGCTCAGTGTGGACATGCACCTGTAATCCTAGAGACTTGGGAAGCTGAGATAGGAGGGTTTAGTGTTCAAAGCCAGTTTGAGCAACTTAAAAAATGTCTCGGGGCTGGAGAGGTGGCTCAGCGGTTAAGAGCACTGGCTGTTCTTCCAGAGGTCCTGAGTTCAATTCCCAGCAACCACATGGTGACTCACAACCATCTGTAATGACATCTGGTGCCCTCTTCTGGCCTGCAGGCATACACGCAGGCAGAACACTATACATAATAAATAAATCTTTAATTAAAAAAAAGAAAAGAAAATGTCTCAAAATAAGAATAGGTTGGGGATTGAGCTCAGTGGTAGAGCACTTGCCTAGCAAGCACAAGGCCCTGGGTTCAATCCTCAGCTCAAAAAAAAAAAAAAAAAATGAAAAGAATAATAATATCTGAATGTTGGGACTGGAAAGATGGCTTAGCAGTTTAGAGCACATGTTGCTCTTGCAGAGGAACCAGGTTTAGTTCCAAACACCCATAGTAGGTGGCTCACAACCACCCATTAACTCCAGCTCCAGGGCATCCAATGTCCTCTTCTGAGCTCCACGGGCACACACATAGTACACATACATGCATGCAGGCAAAACACTCCTGCACATAAAATAAACAAATGTAAAAACATAGCTGGGGGTGCATCTCTCTGGTAGCTGTTGCCTAGCGTGTGTGCGGCCCTGGGTTCTGTCCCCAGCACTGTAGACACTCACTGTGTATAGCAGCAGTTGTGTTGAGACTTCTGTGCTGTCTTGTCCCTCCTTCACAGCCATCGGCCTTTGAGGAAAAGGCCATTGAGAAGGTGGATGACCTGCTAGAGAGCTACATGGGGATCAGAGACACAGAACTTGGTGAGTGGGGCCCCGATGCCTGGGAGGTGGAGCAGGCTTCCGGGGCTCACCCAGGCTGAAGTGAAGCTGCTCCTTTTGTCCCTCATACTGTCTGTGTCTCTATCTTTCTCCTCTCTGACAGCTGCCACCATGGTGGAGCTGGGAAAAGACAAAAGGAACCCGGATGAGCTGGCAGAGGCTCTGGATGAACAGCTCGGTGACTTTGCATTCCCAGACGAATTCGTCTTTGATGTTTGGGGAGCCATCGGGGATGCCAAGGTTGGCCGCTACTAAGACTGGAAATGAACCTGGACCTTGAAATAACGTGGGCGTGGCCTGGCTGGGGCCTCCAGAAGGGGTGCCACAGCCACGACCTGAGCATCCAGCTTAGGCACATAATGCAGCAGCCTGGGGATGGCACGGGGTAGAAGGAGCCTGTGGCCCTGGCTCCACTTTATCACCACGGTGCCCAGCCTGGTTAGGGTCCCCAGCCAACCCCTGCTGGGTTCCCCACCTACCTCAGTAGAGTAAGCGCATGGGGAGGGACCAGCACTGGGCAGTCACCTCTGTCCCCAACACTTTCCACCCTCAGCTGGCAAACTGCCCCTCTGTCTCCCTGGACTTCAGTTCTGTTTGGGTCATGACTTCCTTACTTTACTTTTTTGCTTTGTTTTTTCAAGACAAAAATCTCACTATGTAGCCCTGGCTGTCCTGGAACTCACTATGTAGATCAGGCTAGCCTCCAACTCACAGAGATCTGCCTGCATCTGCATTGCCAGTGCTGGGATTAAAGGTATGCGCCACCACGCCTAACTCTCCCTACTTTCTTGACACCAGAAATGTAGAAAGGAGGCACAGCGCCCCTAGTAGAGGCAATAAAACTGTCACCTTTGGCATCTCCCACTTGAGAGGAGTCCTCTAAGTTGGGTTCTGTTACCTCCCGTTGAGTGGACACTGCTATGAACCCTGGTCCTTTTGCATCTCCCTTATCCAGTACCAGAGGAGGGGTGAGCAAGGCGGTGGCCCTGTACGCTCACTCTCTGGATGTAGAGACTCCTCTGGGAGCTGTTTGGCTTTGGGATAGGAGGGGTGGCCAGGGAAAGAATGCAGCAGCTGAAATCTATCTCCTGGATCCAAATTGAATTAGGAGTTGGCTGGCCCACTGCCCCCTCCCCCTGGCTCTAGGCCATCTAGCTTCCAGGCAGTGGTGGACATTCTGGCTTACTTGAGGTTCAGACCTGGCTCCCCACTCACCAAGGCCTCCCATGCCCCTCTCGTACAAGGAGGCAGCAGTTAGTGCCTCTGTGTAGGCAGCAAGGCCTGCTGCCCTATTGTGGTACCCTGGTTAAGGCTGGTTATACTTTGGGCACAGGCATCCATGGCACAGTGCTTCACAGGGATATAAACCTGCCAAGCTTGTTTTGACAGTCCATTTCATCTTAGGATTTAGGGAGATCAAGGAAAGGGTGGGGTGGGACCCCGGCCAGACCTGGAGAGAAGGGAGGCAGTTAGAGCAAGGGAAGCCAGGCCAGAGGTCCCTCTCCAGCGCCCAGGAGGAATGTTTGGGGGTGAGCGCAGCAGAGACTCGCTGCAGGAAGGCTGAGCAGGACTGGTCCCTGATCCCAGGCAGGAGATGAGTACTCTGGATACCAGACATTTATGTGCATGTGCCACTCTCAGGGTGACTTGCCATCCCTGATCACTGAGGTCGTTTTTCAGTACTGATGGTGGAACCCATGGCCTCATACATGCTAGGAATGCATCCTATCCCTGAATTATGCCTCAAGTCCTGCAATGGGGACTTGCAAGTCTGATGGGAGCAGCTGGGAATGTGTGGCTTTTTTGAGTGGAACTATGAGTAGTGGATGGTTGGTAACCACGTTGAACCAGGGTTGTGACCACTATGGGTAAGCATTGGGTCCTCTGAGTTTCAGAGAGCTGTGGGGTGTTGAGTGTGGTCCTGTAGCTGTGTACATGGATCTCAGGTGTATCCATATTTTGGGGTCGGGGTAGACAGCTAGGTCTTAAAGAGTGGCTAGAGACATGACCATGTGGCTCAGGTGGGGCAAGGTCTGGGTGCCCATGGCATTGGTTTGTGGGGGACTATCTCCAGGAAGTGTGCTCTAGGACTGTAACAGACTTACAATGCCAAGTGAGATTTACACCCTATGCTAAGGTGTGCGCAAGCATCAGTTTCAAGGGCTCTGTATCTGGGATATTAAAGGAGTGGATTTTAAAGTCCGCACTGGTGGGAGCTGTCCAGTGTTTACTTGCCATTGTGACTGACCCGGCAGTGACTGTGTGTTCTCCTCAAGATGTAAAGTGAGGCTGTAGCTGTGGGTGCAGGATATGGCTCAGGTGCCCTATGAATTGCTTACTCCACCTTAAGACAGGATGCAGATGTTAGCCTGGCTCCTCAGTGCTGATCAGCCACCTCCCTTTCTCCTGGGATGACACCTCTACCCCCACTGTGACATCCACAAAGGCTTAAGGGCAGGCAACATTGCCAGGTCCCATCACACAGCCAGCTCCAAAATCCTCAAGCCCAGTGGGGACAGCACCCCACCCCCATGAGAGTGCGTAGACCTCCCAGCCAGCCCCAGGCGATGCTCACATTTTCCAGTGTTTAGATTTTATCCACTTTATTAATGAGGCAGGCAAGAGGCCCGGTGAGGGTGTGGGGGTTTGCTTCTGCCCTGATGAGAGGAGGGGTCACAGACACCAGACCACTTCAGAGAACCTCAGTCCCTGGCAGGAAGAAGCTGGACCCAAGTGCCAGCAGCAGAGGTTTCGCCCACTCAGGGCTTCCAGCCCTAGCGGGCAGACATGCATAGGGTGGAGCAGCCCCTGGAGGCCAGTGGGGTGCGGGTGGAGGCGGCACAGAGCCGAGGAGCCGCCCCAGGAAGAGGGAGCGGCCTGCCGGGAGCCAGGGAGCAGCTGGCGCGGGCAGCAGGAGCCTAGTTCCGGGCCATGGGGACCCTGCATCCTGAGCAGCACTGGGTAAGAAGTTGGGACTTGAGGGGCCATGAGCAGGGGAAAGGAGAGCATTGAAAGATGGGCTGTGGCCATCCTGGGCTCACTGTGTTCGTGGCTCTCAGCCCCAAGCTGTCTGTCAGTCCCTTGGGTCTGCTCTAGCCCTCTCAACTAGAAAAGGAAGGACCAGCCAGAGGCTGGCTCACACAGGAGTGTGGGGTGGGCATCTGAATGAGGCAGTGCCGTACTGCTGAGAGATTGCCTTGGAGACAGGTGTAACTCTGGCAACAGACATGGGACTCCAGGGAAAGAGGTGGGTCCTTGGAGTCCAAGAGCACCGAAGAGATCAGAGATGGGTCTGTGGAAGCAGGGGTCTGAGGACAGACCATGGAGGCAAGAGGAACAGGGCATAGCAACCTTGGGGCACAGAAATTAGTCTTTAAGTACGGAGATGGCTTGTTCGGGGAGAGATGAAACAGGAGATCAAGAGTGGGTCTCTGGAGGCAGGGACATTGGGAAAGATGGGCTATAGTAATGGAGCTGTTGGGACATGGGACATCAAGGGTAGGATTAAAAGGTGACCAACAGCTGGTCATGGTGGTGTGAACCTTTAATCCCAGGACACAGGTGGCATAGGTAGGGGGACCTCTTTAAGGCCAGCCTGGTCTACACAGCCAGTTCCCGGGCCAACCAAGGAGACTTACAAAAAAGGAAAGAGGGTAGCAGACGAGGTGAAGGTCGGCGTTGGGAACAAAAGTGGGTCAGGATCTGTTCCATGGGGCCATGGACCAGGAATCTGATGTGCTAGGAGGTGGGGGGTGGAGATGAGGACAGACACTGAGGATCTCTGCCATGTCTGTCAAGTCCCCAGAGCAGTAGACAGAGAAGACGATGTCAGGGCAGAGTAAGGGCAGGCACAAGGGATGGAGCAGGGACAGGTGAAGTGGGATCTGAAATGGAGCAGCCAGGGTCCTGAGGAGGTGCCCTGAGCACAGAGGCCACATTGTTACATGGATCCTGGTGATGGGTGGTGGGACACTAGCCTCACTGCGCCCTCCTCTTATCTACTTAGCCCTCTTGGCCACTGATATGAGCCCCTGCGGGCTTAACGCGAGCCTAGCGGACGAGGCAACTACGTGTGCAACACCCAGGGTCCCCAACACATCTGCCGCCGTGCTACCAGTAGGCGATTCCGGCACATCACCAGCGCTGCCCATCTTCTCCATGACCCTGGGTGCAGTGTCCAATGTGCTGGCGCTGGCATTGCTGGCACAAGCTGCAGGTCGTCTGCGGCGGCGCCACTCAGCTGCCACCTTTCTGTTGTTCGTTGCCAGCCTGCTGGCCATCGACCTGGCAGGCCATGTGATCCCGGGCGCGCTGGTGCTTCGCCTGTATGCTGCGGGACGGTCACCTGCTGGCGGGGCCTGTCATTTCTTGGGAGGCTGCATGGTCTTCTTCGGTCTGTGCCCACTTTTGCTTGGCTGCGGCATGGCCGTGGAGCGCTGCGTGGGTGTCACGCAGCCGCTACTCCACGCGGCGCGCGTGTCGGTGGCCCACGGACGCCTGGCACTGGCCACGCTAGCTGCCATGGCTTTGGCAGTGGCGCTGCTGCCGCTAGCACATGTGGGTCGCTACGAGCTACAGTACCCTGGCACCTGGTGTTTCATCAGCCTTGGGCCTGCTGGAGGTTGGCGCCAGGCGTTGCTTGCCGGCCTCTTCGCCGGCCTCGGCCTGGCCGCGCTCCTTGCGGCACTCGTGTGCAATACACTCAGCGGCCTGGCGCTCCTGCGAGCCCGCTGGAGGCGTCGCCGCTCTCGACGGCTCCGTGAGACCACAGGTCCGGATGATCGCCGGCGCTGGGGGTCCCGTGGACCCCGCTTGGCCTCCACTTCATCTGCCTCTTCCATCGCTTCAGCCTCCGCCACCCTCCGCAGCTCCCGGGGCGGCAGCTCGGCGCGCAGGGTTCGCGCACACGATGTGGAGATGGTGGGCCAGCTCGTGGGCATCATGGTGGTGTCGTGCATCTGCTGGAGCCCTCTGCTGGTGAGGGGCGCCACCGCTCCTCAAGCCACGCTTCTCCCTGCCCCCTCCTGGGCTCCGCCCCCTTAAGACCCTGCCAGCGCAGAGCCGACCGTTTGTCTTATCCCGCTGCTCTCCCTGCCTCTCCCTTCGCCCTCTGTGGATCTCTGTAACTTCCTCCCACCCACTCAAGCCTGTCCAGTTCGTCCTTCCACTTCATTCATTCCTAGCCGCCTTCCTCCCCAGCTTTTTGACCTTTCCTCTGTCCTGTGTGCTGGCATAATGGGTCTTCTCTAGCCAGACTCCGCACTCACTGACGACCTTTGCTTAGTTCCCACACGCAGCATTTGCCCTGCATAGCCCACCCTGATATCCTAACCTCACACGGGCTCCACTGCTCACACCTGCTTTTCTCGCAGGTGTTGGTGGTGTTGGCCGTCGGGGGCTGGAATTCTAGCTCCCTGCAGCGGCCACTCTTTCTGGCTGTGCGCCTCGCGTCGTGGAACCAGATCCTGGACCCATGGGTGTACATCCTGCTGCGCCAGGCCGTGCTGCGCCAACTGCTTCGCCTCCTACCCCTGAGGGCCGGTGCTAAGGATGGCCCAATGGAGCTGGGCCTAACCAAGAGTGCCTGGGAAGCCAGTTCATTGCGTAGCTCCCGGCACAGTGGCTTCAGCCACCTCTGAACGTGCCCAGAAGCTAAGCCAAACCACTGTGCAGGGCTCAAGGGTATAGAGAGCCTCAAACACAGCGAGCCATGGGCGATGCATCCTGTGGGGCGGCAGTACACAGTGACAGCACATTGGTGCAAGAGGCCCCACCCAGACGAGTACAATCCTAGCGTTGGCCACGCGGTGGCGCAGACACTCGGGATGTTCCAAATATCGGAGGTGGGATGGATCCCCAGGTCAGCAGCTCCAATAGCATGCGCACAATGCTGAGTCCTTAGTTCTGAGATTGGAGCTGCCCATAAACGCAGTGAGGTTTTGGATTCACTTCCCGTCTCAGCTGCCACCACAATAGACTCTAGCAACCATTCTGCTCATTTGGGTCCCTAACTATCTTAACAGTCTCAACACCCTGTACCCACTCCAGCCTTAAAACCCCAACGCTCTCCAACACAGCCCTGAGCCCTGTCCTCGCTGCCCACTAATGCATGTCCCCAGCTTCACCTTTCAAATGAGCCCCAACACAGTTCCGTCCCTGAGGCTGCCTGCCTCCGTCACCTGCTCCAAGCACACCCCACCCCAGATTGCACACAGAGGCTGAAAATGCATGTATGGGGTAAACCCCAAAGGCCTTTTTAAAAACCAAGAACTCTTGGGCAAGGCAGGGGCTTGGAGCTAGTAGCCTCCTGCCACAAAGTCGAAATCCCGGAAGGCCGCCTGCTCGGCAGCTGTGAGGGGCCGGGCATCCCGGGGTGGGCTCAGCGTGGGCGACTCCCCAGTGAACTCCTCATCGAAGTTGCTGACATCTGTGCGCCCCGAAAGCGTAGGCACGAAGGGTGGGGGCAGGCGACGGGCCAGCAGGACGTCCCAGCCCAAAGTCTGTGGAGAAGGGGACAGAGTCATGATGGCTGAGGGAAGTCTGGAGACCAGCAAGAAACAGACAAGGTACAGAGGGATTCCAATCAGTCAAGGGAGTCTGGGGTAGCTCAGGGTAGCCCTGGAATGCCACAGCCAGGAGAAGCGGAGGGAGTGAGGGGTAGGGGTAATGAGGGGTGCAGACAAAGGAGCTGACATTTGGGAGGAATCATGGTGGATGGGGGGCAGGGGGAGGGCAAGAAAACTCTTGAGATGGAGCAACTAGATATGGGGTGGGGATGAACTGGGAGAAACATCCAGGTCCTCGGGGTGACTGACAGGGTGAAGGAGTCTGCTCACCCTGAAAAAAGGCTGTTTTTTCACATCTTCTGCGTCTCGCTCAGTGGATCCCAACCTCCTCTCTGGGTTCCTCCGCAGCAGCTGTGGGATGACGCACATGTCAATGTGTGTCTGATTCCCGTCCCTCAAGACCCTTTCCTGCCCACCTTGTACTTTGTGGTGGGGAGGTGGAGCATGTGCTTACCCTTCTCATGATGCCAATGGCCTCTGCCGACAGAAAGCGCGGATAGCGGACCTCATCATTGACAATGCTGTCAAATACCTCCTCCTCGTCATCCCCAGGAAACGGGGACTGGAGGGCAGAGCGCCAGGTTGAATAAGATCCCACTTTCAGCCAGCTCACCCAGCACTAGCAAAGGGCCCTACCCCTGGGAGTGCACCCTTGCACCAGAGCTGGCTTACAGAGGGTAAGTGTCCCGTTTTAGTTATAGAAACTGAGATTGCAGAGGCAAAGCTGACATGCAGTAGGAGCAGATTCCCGTCTCAGGCCGGGACACATGCATACTTTCTACAGGACAAAAAGGCAGCCTGGGTCTCACCTCACCAACCAGCATCTCATAGAGCAACACGCCTAGTCCCCACCAGTCCACTGCTCTAGTGTAGGATGTGTCTGTCAGAACCTCTGGCGCCAGGAACTCTGGGGTTCCACAGAATGTGCTGGTCCGGTCTCCATAGCCCATCCCTGGGTGCAGTGAAGTGCAAAGCCATGTGAGCCACTAGTGGTTAGGGTCGTAGAACATGAGACAGCCCTACCCCGAATCAGTATGGGGGGACCCGGGGTGGGGGAGGTGGCTGAAGTTGGGAAACTACTCTGAAGCTGTTAGGGTGAGAAGGTGCCTGCAGACAAAGCCCATAGAGAAGATGTTACCTGACCACCTACGTACAGCCTCACCAGAAGGTAGCCCACCCCGTTCCTCTTGTCCCAGGATTGCAGTCCTCACCCTCCTTGCAGAGGCCAAAGTCTGCGATCTTGACGTAGCCCTCAGTATCCAGGAGCAAATTGTCCAACTTCAGGTCCCTGGGGAATGGGCGTGTCAGGGGATGTAAAGACGGATGATTGGCAGTGGGGATTGGGGCTCTACACAGAGCTTAGCATGTCTAGTCTCTGGGCAGAACATGCTCTCATGTACACACCTGTAGACAATCTTGTGTTCATGGAGGAACTGCAGCCCCAGCACCACACAGGCTGAATAGAAGCTGCAGAGACATACAACATCACACAAGCCTGGCTCCACAGGAGCCAGGATCCCTAACCCCTGGGGTCCCAAAGCTGTGTGGGAGTCAGGCCTCAGGATGGAGGGTTGGGGGCACGGTAGCGGGTTGGGGGCAGGGTGGCGGGCTGGGGGCAGGGTGGAGGGCTGGGGGCAGGGTGGAGGGCTGGGGGCAGGGTGGAGGGCGGAGCCTCCAGGGACGGGTTGGAGAGAAGCACTGTGCTGGAGGAAGGGACTCACACAGCCCGAGGCTCTGAGAACACATCACTGTGGATGTGCAGCATCAGGTCTCCACCCGCTGAGTACTCCATCACAAAGCACACGTGCTCTGGTGTCTGGAAACAGCCGAAAAGGTTCACCAGGAAGGGATGTCCTGCCCTGGTCACGGCCGCCAAAATCCGCTTCTCACACATCAAGCTGGGCAGGAGGCAGAAGTCAGAGGGCCCAGCTGCTCCCTGACCTATGCCCATGCCCTCTGGGGCTCACTCAGCAGATCTCTGGGGAAGGCCTGCATTGCAGTACGACTTTGGGCAACTGGATTACTCTCAATTTGGGTAGCCTGGGTTGCTACACATCCAGCATCTACGCATTGTCTTGGGAAGCAGATGAGGGCACAGGCTCAGGCTGATCAGAGCAGTCCAAGTCCATGGTGGGGACTGGCTTAGGGACCAGCACCAGTGAGGACTGAACCGGATCTGATCTTTGGTGTGGAAAGGCTTCTGTCTCTGGGAGAGAACTCCAAGCACACAAAGGAGCACACAACCAGAAATATCACCAAGCACCTGGCCACAGCAACGCCATAAGGCAGACACGATGACTTCTCTCCAGATCAGTAAATAAATTCCTCTTACTCATTTAAACTTTGAATCAGGTTCCTGGTTATTACAAAGGTGATTGGGAAGTCTAGGGACAGCTTGATGCCTCTAAAGGGATCAAGGACTGTGAAGAATACTTTAAATAAACCTTCTTCCTTGATCCACCAGACAATCCTATGAGGAAGGCATTTCCATAGGTATTTGATGGATAGATGAGGAGGCTAATTTCTGAAGGGAGGCCAGCGTTTCCGAGCATCTGGAAGCACAGCTGGCAGAGGCATGATTTTAACCTGGGACCCTGACCCCTAAACTGAGGCGGTCCCACATTCCTCCATTTGAGTCCTGAACCTCCTGCCTGCCTGCTGCAAGACCTCTGACTGTCAAACCATGGGCAGAATGGAAGACAGTACAGTACTCACTCTGGAAGGGGAGAAGGGGGCACAATTGCGTCACAGTAACTACTTCCTAAGTCACTGCTCATAGGTAAGAGGGCCATAAGTTCTAGTCACGTGAGTCTCTCTCACTGAAATGCTCAATAGTGATTACACTCGGTCTGTTTCCCAGAAATCCTCAAGGGCCAGGACAGGGCCTCACCTCTCCACCTCGTCTCGGGCCACAATGTCACCTTTCTTCAAGGCTTTGATTGCAAAGAGCTCCCCACTGGAGCGGAATTCAGACAGCAGCACCTGGCACACAGTGGGCACAGGGGCCTTAGTGGATAGCCTGGGCCCTTGAAGGAAGAATGCCAAGCCCCTAGGCCCTTCCCCTGCCTCACCTTCCCAAAGTGACCCCGGCCCAGCACTGCCAGGAACTTGAAGTCCTCAAGCTTCAGGGGTGACTTCCTCAGGGGGCTGTGGAGAAAGGGGGCTGGTGAGCTCAGAGAGTAGGCAGGAGTGGGGGGTTAAGGGAGGGGCATCACCTGCACGGGCCAGGGCCTGGGGTCTCCGGGGTCTCTGAAGGCAGCTCTGGAGAGGTGGTGGATTCATGGGTTGGAGAACTCTGTGGTGCAGGGGTCAGAGTAGCCACAAGTCAGCGCTATCCCCAAGAGCCAACAGAGCCCTGAGCTACTCCCTCCCCTGCCCTCCCCATGCCTGGCCCACACTCCTCCCCAGGACCTTTTCCTTCTCATATTACTTTACCTTCATGTTTAAACGATTTTCCTCTTTTGTAGGACTGGGGATGAACCTGGGCCATCACACATGTTATCCCTGGTACTCTTCATTTTCTTTGAGCAAGCCCTCACCAAATTGCCCAAGCTACCCTTAAACTTGAGATCCTTCGTCCTCAGCCTGCAGGGTAACTTAGACCCCAGGCACGCATCAACAGGCCCAGGTCTCCCTCCTTCTGGGACCCCTGCAGGTATCGGCTGACTCCTTAGTGAAGAGCAGAGCTCCTCAGAACACCCTATCAATCTCTGCTCCATTTTCCTCCCAAAATACTTCTTATCCAATACCTTTTATCTGATTGTTTTATTTTCTGGTTTCAGCCTGGACAGACTGACAGACTGATTGACTTATACTGCTCGGCATGGAACCTTGGCCCTCCCACCTGCTAGGTGAATGCTCTAGGACAGAGCTTCCTCCCAGCCTAACCATGCCACATGAGCATGTAACCAAAGAGAGTCAGGCCTGGGGCAGCCTTCAAATGGCTCAGATGAGGGAGGGTGCTTACTACACCAGCTCTGGTGACTTGAGGTAGCTTCCAGCACCCCACGGTGAAAGGAGAGAACCAATTCCTGCATGTTGTCCTCTGACATCCACACTTGTGAGGTGTAACACATGTGCACCCCCCCAAAACAACAGCATACAAACATATACACTGAAAGAGAGAACCAGGCACTGAGGGTGCAGCTTATGGCACAACACTGACCTAGCCATGCAAGAGGCCGGGTTCCATCTTCCATCTCCTTTCCAAATGGACAAAGGGGACAAGGAGGTGCTACAGCCAGGTACAGCGGGGCACAGTCTCAGCACCCAGGAGGCTGAGGCAGCCAGGTACACAAAGAAAAGACGATGGCCAACAACATGCCCTGGGGGTAAGGCGCTTGCTGCCAAGCCTAACAAGGTGAGTTAGAGTCTTGGGACCCACATGGTGGAAGAAGAGAACTGAGTCCTGCAAGTTACCCTCTGACCTGCGTGAGTGCACACGTTCACACAAAATAAATAGAAAGATGAGAACTTGAAGAAGAAGCCAGGTGTGGTGGAACACACTTTTAACCCCAGCACTCAGGAGAGAAGGCAATCTCTGTGAGTTCAAGGCCAGTCTGGTCTACAGAGCGAGTTCCAGGACAGCCAGAGCTACACAGAGAAACCCAAAACAAATAAATGAATATAAAAGGAAAAGAGACAAATACTGAATACTGATGGGCCAGCCTATGGATACACAGTCTACCAGAGCTAGAAATGGCTGGAGGGAATGTGAAATAAAATGGGCAGTGGCACTGTTAGGAGGTGTGGCCTTGTTGGAGGAAGTGTGTCATTGTGGGGGCGGGCTTTGAAGAATCTTTTGCTTCACTCAGAGAGATACTCATACCACTTTCTGTTGCCTGTAGGATATAGGACTCTCAACTACTTCTCCAGCACCATGTCCCCTGCAAGCCACCATGTCCCACCATGATGATAATGGACTGAACCTCTGAACCGTAAGTGAGTTGCCCCAATTAACTGTTTTCCTTTATAAGAGTTGCCATGGTCATGGTGTCTCTTCACAGCAATAGAAACCCTAACAAAGATGAGGGAAAAAAGAAAAGGAGAATCTGGTAACCCACACAAGTTCTATCCATGACATTCCCACTGTGTGACTGATGGTAAAGCCCTGGGGCCTGGCTGTCACTACTCGTGCACACAGCGTTCCACAGGCTCACCCCAGAAGTAGAGGAAGCCATGGCAGCTGCACCACCACTCCTTTTGGTAACCCCCACCAAGAGAGCACACAATTTGTCTTCGATATAAGTTTTTCCTTCATGTTTTGGACCAACAGCTCTCTAACTGGACTTAAGACCCACTCAACCAGAGGGAAACCATGCCGGGTACTAGAAACCCAGGGAAGTCATGGATCTTGGGGGAGAACCTACAGCCGCCACTTTACTAACCCAGCACAGTCCCTAACTCCATTCCCAACATTTGTCCTTCCACCCACAGATGAGTGCAGTCCTCACCTCTCATCAAGGAAACTTCGCTTGGCTACAGTTGGAGACCACTACAGAAAACCACAACCAATCAGAATCCAGAGTCGTGGGGCCCAGTCCAGTGGACACATCTACAAAACTCTCCTGCACTAAGGCTCTGGGACTCTGGAAGCGGAGGTGGAAGGACTCTAAGAACAGAGGATGGGGAGTTTGCTATGGAACTGTCTCCCACAGGGGTCAGACGTCTCCTGTACAGTCTCCACAGCATGAGCTGAACAAGGTCAGAAACAACAGCAGACAAACCAAAGTGGAGGGGAAGCCCAGGAGGCCTCCACGCTAGTCAAAGAACTACAGGCATCTAAGGGATGCTTAGAGTAAAAGAATTAGTCTTCCCAGGGAAAAGAACAATAACTGGTTATCTGATATTAAATGCTCAGCCTTGAAATCATATAAATATGTGACATAAAGGCTGAACAGGTTGTATTTAGGAATATATAAATGTTTGCACATACATACATGCATGCAATAGCAATTAATGAAAAAAGAGGCCATGAATTTGAAAGAGAACAAGGAGGGATCTATAGGAGGATTTGGAGGGAGAAAAAAGGAAGAGGGAACTGGTATAATTATATTATAATCTCAAAAAAGAAAAGAAAAATGACCCCCCTCCCCAAAAAAACGTGCTACCTAGTTGAGGATGACCTGAGTTCTCGACTCCCCATGTCTGCTCCCCAGAGCAGGAATCACAGGTGGGCACCTTTTCTGCCCTTTTCTCACTAGCTCACGGTTTATGTTTCTTTTTTCTTTTTCAGTCTGGGGATAGAACCCAGAGCTGCAAGCACACTGCTCAAGAGCTCTGCTAGAGAGGGAATCTCTAGCCCCCAAGCTCACATCCCCCTAGCTGTGGCGTCTGAGTCAGGATCTGGGTGTGTGCCCAAGCTGGCCTACAACTTGCTACATAGTCTAGGCTGGACTCAAACTTGTGGTGACCACCCTGCCTCAGCCGCCCGTTGCTGGGATGCTATGCTCACACCACTTTGCCCAGCTTCCCAGCTGATATTTTGAAGCTAGGATAGAAACAACCAAGGTCCTGGGATGTAGTTCAGTTGGCAGAGTATTTGCCTAGCATGCAGAAAGCCCTGGATTTCACCATCGGTACCCTATAAGCCAGGCATAGCAGTCTCAGCACTCAGGGGACAGAGGCAGGAGGATCAGGAGTTCAAAGAGTTCAAAGGCTGAAACTATACTCAACAAAAACAAACAAACAAACAAACAAACAAACAAACAAAAAGCCTGGTCCTGCTGTGTGATCCTTGGTTAGTTCCTGGAGGTTTCTGAAAAATTAGCTGGTTCCCTAGGCTGCCCTGCCTAGAGGAGGTGGACACTCACCAGGCTACATAAGGTGGAGGGCAGCCCTGGTGGGCTCTTCTGGGACGAGCTGTCTGAGTCAGCACCGAGGTTCAACTTTTCCATGGATATATCTCTGCAGGAGAGGGAGGGGAATGAGTTGGGGACCTAGCACCCCGGAAACAGGAGGGACAGGGAAGAAGACTGGGGCCATCCTCCTTCCTTACCCAGTGTGCCGGACCTCAGCTCCTGGAGATGCGTTGGGACTGAAGGTGCCCGTGGTGACAGCATTAGGGATAAGTCTCCGGAGCAGCCGCACCCAAGTTGCCACATCAATGTTCATCTGTCTGGCACGCTGAAATGCCTTCCCTAGGGTAGCAAGGCTAGGATCACCACCGTGACATCCTGAGGTTCCCACGCTGTCCTACCCAGCACTCTCGGGCCTCTCCTAACCTTGCTGCTTGGAGAAGATTTTCTTCTGCCTCTGGAGCCTAGGGATCCGCTCTATGATGGGGTTGCGAAAGGTGACCTGTGAGGACATGCTCAGCTGCAGTGGTCTCAGGAACAGAGGCACTCACGGCCTTAGGTACAGGGCACCAGGCATCTCTGAGGGCAAGTGGTTCGACTCTAGCAAATGTGCAAAGCTAAGCCTTTGGCTGTGACTATGCACAGGGCAATGGCCTCCCTCGTGCATTCATCTACTGATGGGTTGGTGGGAAGAGGAAAGGTGTCATCACTGCCAGACCTCCTCCTCCTTTCTCTTCCCTCTGTCTCCCTGTCAGCACAGAGAACAGCTCTGCTCCGCGAGTGCTTCACCACAAACCTGGAAGCAATGGGGTCAGACGGCTGTCACTGAAGCCGTGGACCCAGGGAAACCTGCTGCCTTTGAGTCTATTTCCCTCGGCCTGCTGTCCTGAGGACAGAGGACCAATACAACTCACTGCTTGCCTTCGGAAGCGCTGCACCGCTTTCTCCTCTCTGACAGGAGTCTGTCCTTGTGCACAGCTTAGGGAATACAGTCCGTCATGGAAGGAGACATGGCAGCTCGGGCAGTGAGGTCCACAGTGGCACAAGACTGAAGCAGACACTTCGCAGAGGACCAGGAGGTAGACAGCCAGCAGGAAGGAGGGCCTAACTATAGTCCTCATGGTCTGTCCCCTAGTGACACACTTCCTTAAGCGAGGCTCCACCTCCCGAGGATTCTATAACCTCTTAAAACAGCCACCAGCTGGGGAGCAAGTATGCAAACACAAGCCCTCATGGGGGTTGCAATAGTTAGTGTTAGTTATCAACTTGACTAGAATCACCTCGGAGGCCAGCCTCTAGGCACACTCGTGAGGGAGGCCAGCCTCTAGGCACACTCGTGAGGGAGGCCAGCCTCTAGGCACTCTTGTGAGGGATTGCCCAAGGGAGTTAGTAATGCCTCGCAGGGAAGGACACACCTAGTGTGAGAGGCACCTTTCCCTAGGTGGGGATCCTGGACCAGCAGTCACCTCTGCTCCCTGACTTCACTTCCTATGCAAGTGACCAGCTACTTACAGTTCCCACACTGTCTTGGCTTCCCCACCATGATGGACTGTGAGCCAAAAGAAACCCGTTCTTCCTTAAATTGCTTTTGTTAGGGTATTTTACCACAGCCACGGGAAGAGTACTTAAGAGGGAACATTCATATTCAAACCATGACAGGCTTCCATTTTGGAAATGCAAGAAGCGGGCAATTAGAGCCCCTTCTGGAGGGAAGGAAGGGGTCTGAACCAACAAGACTGATGTGTGAGTCCAGAAACCAGTGTCACATCATCTACTGACTTGATTCCCAAGTGTGGTCCCAGGCTGGCCACACTGGCATCATCTGGCACTGTTGTTGAGCTGAGCAATGTCCCCAAATGGCCCTGTATGTTGAAGATTTGGTCACAAGCCTGTGGTGTAAGCTTTAGAACAGATGCTAGTAGGAGGAAGTGATGTCTTTGGGGCATGTCCTCATACACGATATCAGGAGGCCAGCTCGTCCCGTGTCTCTTTGCTTCTGCATCCCATCGGGTGCACAGGTCTCCTGCACTTGTACTGCTGAGCTGCACATGCTGAGCTGCAAGCCCAGATCAATGGGGCTAAGGGACCATGGACAGAAACCACGGGCCAAAATAAACCCTCTCTCTTTGATTATTTCAGGTATTTGTCACACTGACAGAAAAATGCCTTATGGACCTGGGAACTTCTAGGAAAATATTCTCAGTCCCCTATATCTCTTCGACTGAATCAGAAACATGAGGGATGGAGCCTGGCCTTTTGTTTCATAAACCCCCAGTGATGACAGGGTCACCTATGAAGGGAAACCATGATGATTTAGTTTAGTACTCCAACACGTTATAGGTACTGAATTCTAGACTCAGAGTGTTTCTGTACAGTTGCCATGTGTGGAGATCAAAATTTAAATTACTTAAAACTTCAGTGAGGTAAAAACTTTGGTTTCCACTTAAACTAGCTACACTTCAGACAGAACATTCTATCCACAAAGGAACTCAGCATGATAGGCTTGGTGAAAATGGAGCTCCAGAAAGTTCTGTGAGGTGCAGCCTTCCCTCGCTCTTAGGTCACCAGCAGCGTCTTGCCTCTATTTGAGATTGTTGTTGCTGCTGTCTCATTGTGCTGGGGATGGAAGCCAGAGCTCTGAGCACGCTAGCCTCATGCTCCACGGCAGGCTCACCACAGAGCTTGTTTTTGTTTTGTTTGGTTTTGGTTTTTGGTTTTTTTTTGTTTGTTTGTTTGTTTTTCAAGACAGGGTTTCTCTGTGTAGCTTTGTACCTGTCCTGGAACTCACTTGGTAGCCCAGGCTGGCCTTGAACTCACAGAGATCCGCCTGGCTCTGCCTCCTGAGTGCTGGGATTAGAGGTGTGCACCACCACCTGGCTTTGGGTTTGCTTTTTGGTAAATCTTTTATATTCCTGGCCTCCTGCTCACCATGTGGATTGAGGTTATATGACAGCTAGGGTTTTTTTGTTTTGTTTTGTTTTTTGTTTTTAAAGATTTATTTGTTTATTATGTTTACAGAAGGGGGCACCAGATCTCATTACAGATGGTTGTGAGCCACCCATGTGGTTGCTGGGAATTGAACTCAGGACCTCTGGAAGAACAGTCAGTGCTCTTAACCTCTGAGCCATCTCTCCAGCCCCAACAGCTAGTTTTTTTATTTCATGTATGGGTGTTTTTTCTACACGTATGTCTGTGCACTACATGTGTACCTAGTGACCAAGGAGGCCAGAAGAGGGTGTCAGAACCCCTGGAATTGGAGTTACAGACAGCTGTGAGCGGTCATGTAGGTGCTGGGACTCAAACCCAGGTCTCTGGAAGAGCAGCCAGTGCCCTCAACTGCTGAGCCATCCCTCCAGCCCCCATCTAGTTTTATCTGGACTAGAAATGGGACCCAGGGCTGGTGCATGCCAGGGAAGCACCCTACCCTTGATCCCCGCCACCAGGTCAACATGGAGTCTGCTGAGGCACCATCTTCTGGGAACACATCACACATGTGGTCTGTAACTGCTGAGCCTTTCTTAGGTGAGACATGCTACTCCTGGCCTCCTTCCCAGTTTTCAGGAGCCTTACTTCCCAGGAAGGCTCAGAGCCATCTGAAGTGAATCTCCCCAAGCTGGACAACCAGGGGCAAGGGGTCAGGGGTCATCAGGCTGTACCTCAGCCACCAGGCAGCCCTGGGGCTCCATGTCTAGCTGCACCTCATGCCTTTCGTTGTCCAAGAAGTCCTCCAGCTTCAGAAATTTGAGCGCACACAGGCCCCTCTGGTCCCGCCAGAACACAGCCAACTCCAGCTCCCGGGCCTCGAGGGAGAAGAATGGGCCATCATTTCACATGTCTGAAGCCCAAACTCCTCTTCCTCTAATCCCAGTCCCCCAGTTCAGCTCACCCTCTCAAGCTCCAGGGTAAAGCTCTGGTCCCAGGCATTGGGGCCACATGGCTTCCAGGCTGTCTGTCCCACCACTGCGTTGTCCAGCTTGAGCACAGTGCTGACCTCAGCTGAAAGCAGGAGAGGAAGAAGGGGGAGGGGAGTGCTCGCTCCTCATTTTGTCCATGTCTTCCTACTTCCCTCAACACTCTGCTAGCTTGCCTCGCACAGTAAAGCCTTCAATTCAGACGGTGGGTTTGGGAAGAAGAGATTGTTCATTTTGTGTGTTTTCCTTTTGGTTTTGAGATAGAATCTTAATCCAAAGACCAGGCTAGCCTAGAACTCACTATGTCACCCAGATTGGCCTGGAATCCCCCCACCTTAGCGTCTCAGGTGTGAGGATTACAGGCACGCACCACCATGTCAGGCCTCATTTTGTTTTGTGTTGAGACAGTGTTTCATGTAGCCCAGGCTGGCCCTGAACTTCTCTGCCCTTCCTGCTTCTACCTCTGAAATTCTGGGAGGCCTGTATGATGCCAGACATGCGATGGTTAGTTTGTTTCTGACAGAGTCTTGTGTAGTTCAGGCTAGCCCTGGATACACTTTTAGGATGGTTATGAACTTTTTATTGCCCTGTCTCTACTTCCAAGCCTGCTGGGATTACAGCTGTGTGCTACCATACTTGGTTTATCCAGTGCCGGGAATTAAACTAACGACCTCAGACATGCTAGGTGAGCACCACACACAACCTATCCCCAGCCTGCCGCCATGCCCCAGCCTGCTGCTGTTCATCTCCTTCACTTCAGACGGACTCTGAGCTTTAGCTTAAGAAGGTGTAAACCTCTTTCCCTATTCAACACTCTCTACCCCAGCACCTGCCCTCCCGTTTCCTGTCTCGAGGGTCTGATGACTCTGTGACTCGCTGTGAGTAGAATCAGGTGGTCCTTGTCTTCTTGTGACTGGCTTCTTTCACTCCCCACACAGTTCTCGGTGTTTAGTCATGCTGCGGCATGGCACATGGTCTCCTCGCTTTTGAGACTGAATCCTAGTCCACTGTTTGCAAAAAACACAGTGTGCCTCTCCATCCATGGACATGGCTTCTCCTTTTACCATCACGAATAATGTTAGGCAATTGCTCTACCTCAGCCCGTGACCCCACCCCTCACTGGGGGAGTCTAGGCAGCTCTACCACTGTCCCATGTCCCCAGCCCTGTGCTATTTCCCACGGCGGCTGCCTCACTCTATTCCCACACCCTATGTATACAGGTTCCAATTTCTCTACATTCCTTCCTTATGTTTGTGGGGTTTTTGTTTTGTCTTTTTGTTACCATTCGGTAAGTCATGCCAATGAATGTCACCTCATTTTGTATTTTATGTATTTTTCTTAATTTTTATTTAGTTACTTGTATTTTTATGTGTATGAGTATTCTGCCCGCATGTATGTATGTGTACTAGTTGTGTGCCTGGTACCCGAAGAGGTCAGAAGAGGGTATCAGATTCCCCTAGAACTGGATTTATGAAGAGCTGTGAGCAGCTCTATGGATGGTGGGAACTGAACCCAGGTCCTCTACAAGAGCAGCAAGTGCTCTTAACTGCTGAGCCATCTCTCAGGCCCCTAATTTTTATTTTTTAATTATGTATGTATGTTTATATCTGAGTGGGAGTTTGTGCACATGAGTGTAGAGATCAGGGAGGTCAGAAGAGGGCATCAGATCCCCTGGATCTGCAGTTATAGCAGTTAGTAGACACCCAATGTGGGTTGGGGTCCTCTCTCCAGTGCCCACTTAATAGTACAAAAGTCAGTGCACCTGTGGTCCCAGCTTACTCAGGCAGCTAAAGCAGGAGCAACGCTAGAGCCCAGAATCTGAGGGCAGCCTGGGCCACACAGCGAAACCCTGGCTTTAAATCAACATGCAGATCACAGACAAATGAATAAATGAAACACTACAAACGGAGACGCCTCCCTCCCACCCTCCCACCCTCCCACCCTCCCACCCACTCACTTGTGTTCTCAGCTTCCCCCTTGACGCTGCTCCGTCCACTAAGGCTCCCACTTCTGCTGTAAAGGCCCCGAGCTGGGCGGCTGAGGAAAGGGGTGCGGCTGTCGGGGGTCCCAGATGCCCCCACTGCGGGGGAAGGGCTCCAGGGGATGGTCTCTGGAAGGTCCCTGCAGCCCACCACTCGTACCTCCAGGGTCCCTGCAGGAAGGGCAGGTCCATGGAAGGCAGGCTGAGGAGACAGGGCACCAGGGAGAGGACCCCTCTGCTCACGCAAGTGCCGGCGGAGAAAGGGCGGCTAGTGGGGGCCTGACACGGGGTCAGAGGGCAGGACAAGCAGTTTAATGTGCTGACATTCTGAGAGGAAAAAAAATGCTCAGGGCAGCCAAAAGTGAGGCCTAAGGAAGAGAGCAGGTGTGGGGGCTAAGGTTTAATGATCTGCCACGGGCTGGTGACTGGCAGAGGAAGACAGGGCCAAGAGGGAGGGGTGAGGCCAACAGTCTAGAATCAGAAGAGATCAAAAGATGGGGTGGCTTGGCTAGCAGAGGCAGGGACGGGGCCAGGATAGGATGGGAAGGAGACAGTGGGGAGAGCAGCATTCAGGGCTGAGAAGCCTGGAGACCCAGGTAAGGAGTCTCCAGCGAGGCCCGAGAGTGCAGTCAGTCTGGAGCTCACCTGTGAGTGGAGCGGGCTTGCTCAAGGTGCTGTAGTGCGTGGCGGGGAAGGGCCCAGGCAGTATTGCGCTGAAGGCTGCCGACGAGGCCGCAGTGAGCTCCTCCCGAAGCAGCCGCCCCTTGGGGTGATCAGCCGGCAGCTCCCCGAGGCGCCGCTCCAGTGACTCACGCAGCAAGCCCAGCTTCTGGTTAGACTCAGTCAGTTTCTCCTGAGCCTGAGACAGAAGGCGGAGAGCTGAAGGCAGGCATAGGTAGGCCCATCCCCAAGAACCCATCCATCTCCAGCAACTTCTCCCTCAGGCCTAAACCTCGAACCTATTTGATCCCATCAAGTGGAGCTTTAAAAACTAGGCCTTGCCCTTACCAGAGCCAGGACCCACTGAGGCTCCAGCCTCACCAAAGCCTTTCCTTCCTGGAGGCCGGTCTGCTAATCACCGTGCCCACCACCCCACTTAAAGCCCCGCCTCTGGCTGCTGCTCTACCTCCCACAGGCCCCAGTGAGGCTCCACCCCTCCCGGCTCCCAGGATTTATCCTGATGCGCTCCTCTTTCTTCCTGAGGCAGGCCGCCTGCCAGCCCGCCTGTTGAACTCCCCTCTCTCCCGTGTCCAGGCCCCCCTCCCGCCTCTCTTGACTGCCCTCCCCTAGCAGAAGCCCTCAGTGTCACCTCGCTGACTGCCTTGCGGTCTGGGGCCTTGGAAGCACTGAGCAGGCGCAGGACGTTCTTGGCACCTTCCGCCACGGCATGCTCCACTCTGAAATGGTGTCTCAGCTCCTCAATTCGAAGCTCTACTGCCCCTAGGTCTGGACCCCCTATGGGCATGGGCCATGTGACAGTGAGACATCCTTCAGACTAGCCTGATCCCAATGCACCACCATGTGCAGACACAGACACACCACACACACTACCAAAAGTGCACCATGGTTTTTCCATTGCAAGGGCCTGCCACACTTCCACCCAAGCTCAGTCACTCTCAAACACCATAGCCCTAGGGACATGGTTACCCAGGGACATTCATAGAAATGGCGCACAGGCACCCTGATAATCCAGACTCAGGGACAGACAGACTCTAACGGCCCTTGCCCTTCCCAGGGAACAGCACAGGACAAAGGGAACACTATAATCTACAAGGGCAGACACTATCTACACCCAGTGGCCATCACCCATGTTACATTTTCACCAAGGGACTGTCATCAAGACATGACTCAGGCATTCCTAAGATGTGGGGACCCTGCACGTCCTAGTGAACTGCCACCCATGGGGGTACAGCAAGGAACCAAATGTGTGTCCTGCACCAGTTACATGTGCAGTTCAACTCTAATGAGATGGTATTTGGAGATGGGGCCTCTGGGCTAGATGAGGTCACAAGAGAAGAAGCCACAGAGCTGGCCGTGTAACACACACACACACACACACACACACACACACACACACACACACACACACACACACACACACACACACACACACACACACACGAGCAGCAAGGACAAATAAAATAAGAAACTCAAAAACCAAATGAACAAAAAGCCGAATGTGGTGGAGTACACATATAATTCCAGGACTTGGGATACAGAGTCAGAAGTTTAGAAGTTAAAGTTCCATAGTGAGTCCCAGGCCAGCCTGGGCTACATGAAACCTACCCAAAAAAGAAAGAAGAAAAAGAAGGAAGCAAAGTGCAGGGAAGGGGAGCCTGCTGACAAGACCAACATCGCGAATCTGATTGCCGGAACCCACAGGGGAGAGAGACTGACCCCCAAAAGTTGACCTCTGAACTCATTCTCTTGTGCCAACACATACACAAAAATAAATAAGTAGAAAAAAATTAACAAAAAGAAAAAAATTGGTCACAGTAGCACAAGCCTATAATCACAGCACCTGGGAGACTGAGGCAGGAGAATTGCCGAAGGTTCAAAGCCAGCCTGGACTAGAGTGAGACTTTGTCTCAAAACATCAAGAATAGTGACTTGGGAGATGGCTCAGTGGTCAAGGGCACTTGCTGCTCTTGCAGAGGACCCAGGTTCAGTCCCCAGCACTCATGTTGAGCAGTTTACAGCTGTCTGCAACTAGAGCTCCAAGTGGGATCTGTGTTCCCTTCTGCCTTCTCCAGGCACCCACACACATGGCACATGCATAAGTTTTTAATCAAAAAAGAATTTTAGGGCTGGGGATTTAGCTCAGTGGTAGAGTGCTTGCCTAGCAAGCGCAAGGCCCTGGGTTCGATCCTCAACCCTCCCCCCACCCAAAAAAAAAAAGAATTTTAGCCAGGCGGTGGTAGCGCACGCCTGTAATCCCAGCACTCAGGAGGCAGAGGCAGGTGGATCTCTGAGTTCGAAGTCAGCCTGCACTACACAGTGAATTTCAGGATAGCCAGAGCTGCATAGTGAGACCTTGTCTCAAAAACAAAAACAAAAGAAAAAAAGAAAGAAGAAAATGGGCATAGTCATAATGTGGCAAAAGTCCTGGGACTAAGGTGGGTGTAGCTGTGCAGGTTGGTGATTCCAGCACTCAGGAGGCTGAGGCAGAAGACCACAAGTTCTAGGTCAGCCGGGCTACCTAGCAAGTATGAGGCTAGCTTGGGCTACAGAGTGAAAGGCTGTCCCAAAAGAAGATGGTGGTGCAAAGCACTTTCTGTTTTTCCAGAAGACCTAGGTTCAGCTCCCAGCACCTACACAGTGGCTCACATTCATTTACGACTCCAGTTCAGGGGATCGATGCCCTTTTCTGGCTCTACAGGAACCAGACACATGTATAGTGCACAGACATGCAGGTGAGACATGTACACACATAAAATAAAACAATGAGAGAGGAAGAGCAGGGGGAGGGAGGGGAACAGGAAAAAAGGGAGGGAAGAGGGGAGAAGGAAGAGGAAGAAGAGAGGAGGAAGAGGAAGAAGAGAGGAGGAAGAGGAGGAGGAAGAGCTGTCTGACTCAAGCCTTGGAGAATCCTAGGCATACCATCCCCTGCCGTATGGGCAGGGCAGAGGGCCAAGGCAGGAAACGCAACCACGTTAACACGCACAGAAGCCCCAGTGCTGACAGGTGGGGACCCAGTGTCACTGGTAGAGAAAGTGGGGTCATCCCCACGACGAAGGCATGAGGACAGTCAAGCCCGACATGAAGCATGGTCCCTGGTGGCATGGGGATGACAAGCTGTACACTGGCACAGGACATCTGTCACTCACAGACATCCATTCATGGCCTTTTGAGGACAGAACTACTGTCACCCTGACTCAGTCACCTGTACTGGACTTTCTTGTCAGACTTTCTTTGGACCACCAGCTCCCAAATAATGGCACAGAGACTTATTATTAATTATGAAAGCTTGGCCTATAGCTTTGGCTTGTTCCCAACTAGCTCTTATAACTTAGCTTAACTTGTTTCTGTTAATCCACATTCTGTGGCTAGTCACCTATCCTCTATAATGTACATCCAGCTTCCTCAGTGTCTCACTGCTGTCTCTGTTTCTCTTCTTCCCAGACTTCCTCTCTCTGCCCAGAATCCTGCCTAACCTCCCCTGCCTAGCTATTGACCCTTCAGCTCTTTATTAAACCAATCAGGTAGCCGGGTGGCGGTGCTGGCACACACCTTTAATCCCAGCACTTGGGAGGCAGAGCCACGCGTATCTCTGTGAGTTCGAGGCCAGCCTGGTCTACAGAGCGAGTTCCAGGACAGGCACCAAAACAACACAGAGAAACCCTGTCTAGAAACAAAAAACAAAACAAAACCAATCAGGTGCCTTAGACGGATGAGGCAAAACATAGACACATCTTCACGCAGTGTAAACAAGTATCTCAAAACAGTCACCCTATGCTTTTACTTGTATGTAACAATTGGCATGGACACAGCTACAGGGTTACAGGAGCATGTCGCCTTACACATGGTCACACACATCCTCTGCCACACAACGTACACACACAGTGATGCAGACAGACACTACCATTCAGAGCTCAACAGCTGATGCTCCTTTGCCTGTCAGAATGACACACAGTGTTCACAGTGACCATGACAGATGCCTAGCTCTTGGCATCTATGATGCTGTTTCTGTTTGTTTGTCTCACTGTGTAGCCTTGGCAGGCCTGGAACTCACAAGGCTCTGCCTGTTTCTGCCTCCTGCACTCTATAATTAAAGGAGTGTGCCACACCCAGGTGCCTAGCACTGATAAAATTGGTTTTACCCACAACTTGCCACAATCTAGAATTATCTAGCGAGGGAGTCTCAAGGGGGATTGTCTAGATAAGGATGGCGCGCACACGTGTGTGTGTGTGTGTGTGTGTGTGTGTGTGTGTGTGTGTGTGTGAAGGGAGTGTCTTGATTACCAGGAAGACCCCCTACTGTGTGCAGTATCATTCCCTGGGCAGGGGAGACTGGATCGTGCGAAGGCAAAGAAGTAGCTGCACACCAGTACGCATGCGCTGTTCACTGCTCTTCACTCTTGGCAGTGGTTGTGATTACCAGCCCCTTCAAGTTCCAGCTGCCAAAATGTCCCTAAAATGATGGACAGAAGCCTGGAACTGTGAGCCAGATAAGCCCTTTCTTCATGAAATTGCTTTTGTCAGGATATTTTTAAAAATCTCTTTTTTTCTATTTTCTTTTTATGTTATAGGGATGTTCTGATTGCATTATGTCTGTGCACCATGTCATGCACTTGGTGCCCATATCAGCCAGAAAAATGTGCTGACTCCCCTGGTACTGGTCATAGATTGTGAACCACCAGTGGACCCTGGGAATCTCAACCTGCATGCTCGGAAGAGCAGCCAGAGCTCTTAACCACGGAGTCATCTCTCCAGACCTCATAACATACATGTATACATTCATTTATAATATGTATTTAATAATATTTAAAAATATTTAATAAACAGATAACACATGTGAGCCCATACACAAAAGTAACCACACTGGGAACACCTACAGCTTTGGACAGATGTGTCGCAGACTAATGTGTCAAGGGAGCCACATGACCCAGACTCCTACGCCCATTTCCACAAGGAGTTGGACAGGAGATATATTCAGTTTTGTAGCCTTTTTGAGACAGGATCTTGCTATGTAGTTGAAGCTGAGGTTGGGCTCAAAACCCTCCTGCTTCAGCCTCCAGTATGCTAAGATAAGAGGCCTGTGTCACTGCACCTGGCTCACCAAGGCTTGATCACCACTCCTCAGCTCTGTGGTTGTGGTGAAAAGCAAACCTGAAAAAACGGTAATACCTGTGTGTCAGTAAGACTTCGTCTACAAAAGCACACCTGGGCCTGTGGCACAAGCCTGTAATTCAAACACCCAGAAGGTGAAGGCGGGGCACTGAAAGTTCAAGTCTGGCCTAGGTCACACAGTGAAACCTTTTCTCAAAATAAAAATAAAAGGAATAGAGTAGGGCATGGTGGCACACTCATCCCAGCACTCGGGAGGCAGAGGCAGATAGGTGGATCTTTGTGCGTTAGAGGCAGCCTGGTTTACACAGAGAGTTCAAAGCCAGCCAGGGCTATGTAATGAGGCTCTTTCTCAAAACACACAAAAAGGCTGGACATGGTAATGCACACCTTTAATCCCAGCACTCAGGAGGCAGAGGCAGAGGCAGGAGGGTCCCTGTGAGTTTGAGGCCAGCCTGGTCTACAAACTGAGTTTCAGGACAGGCAGGGCTATGTAGAAAGATCCTGTCTCAAAACTAAACTAAACTAAACTAAAAGCAGCCAAGGGACAGGGCTGGAGAGATGGCTTGATCATTGTAGAGCTCGCTGTTCTTCCAGAGGACTCAGGTTTGTTTCCCCAGACCCACACCGGGTGACTCACAGTCATCTGTAACTCCAGCTCCAGAGATCTGACCCCTTCTTTGGGCCTCTGGGGGGAACCTGCTCACATAATGTGCATGCACACACACATAAAAATAACTCTATAAAACAAACAAATCTTTAAAAAAAAACAAAAAGGGGGGGGGGGGAAGATAGGGTGTGACTGAATGGTAGAGCCTACATAGAATCTACCAGTGAAGGGCTGGGGCATGGTTCAATAATACAACACAAGCCTAGTGTACAGGAATTCTGAACTCTATCCTGAACACAACAAAAAAAAGAAAGAAAAGGAAGAAAGGAAGAACCAAACAAACCAGCAGGTGCATTTGGCAACAACCATCCCAACCCAAACCTTGAGTGGAACAAAAGGAAAAGTCAGGGATGGGCAGGAATAGACTCCATTCACAGTGAAATTAACTCCTGCCTCCTTGCCCTCCACAAGCATTACGGGGTAAAGGTTGACCCCAGGAAGGCTGAGTGCAGGCAGGCAATGTCCAGAGGAAGGTCTCACCTTGGGCCTCATCAGGAGCCACCTGGCTCTCCAGCTGGCCCGCCTGTAGCGCACGGCGAAGCTGCATGCGGATGATGTCAATCTTAGTCTTACTGTCCTGCAGCATCTGCTGGGCCGTCAACAGCAGCTTCCGGTCCTGGAGACAGACAGGCAAGGTGGCAAGAAGACAGGGAACTCAAGTCTGGTCACCAGCCCTGCTGCCATGCCAGGAAGGCCTTGGGTAAGACAGAGCATTCGTGTGTGCACACAAGAACACACACTCCCAGTGTCCTGGGGCCAGTACAGTGAGATGGATAGATAGTCCAGGGGCTTCGATTCTAGCTCTGCCACCAACAGCTGAGTTTTGTGACTTCAACCATGCTCTCCCACCTCTCTGGGCCTCACCTCCCTCATCTGCAAAGTCTGGATCTCCACTGTCCAGTTTGGACCAGCTGGAGTTACATCCTCCTCAGCTCTCAGAACATCTGGGGGTCTGCAGGGCCACAGACAAATGGCTGTATACTGCAGTAATGTAAGTAAGATGCCTAGAGCAGGCCAAACCAGACAGGAAGTGGACTAGTAGTTGCTAACTGGGACACAGCCTCCTGTCACAGCGATGGAATATTCTAGAACACTGTCCCACCTTGGTGCTGCCATTGCTGTAGGTCTGGATCATGTTTTCTGCTCCCTGTTTGACCTTCAGCTCAATGGCCAGCTGTTTTTCCAGGCCAGCCACTCGGCTCAGGTTGGTGGATGAGCAGATAGGGCTGCCCTCTCCGAGGGACTGGGGAGCATCTGAGGAAACAAGGGGGCAAGAGAATCACACACTTGTCACTTCAGTGTACCCAGGAGACTTTGCCCCAGCCAACAGGAAGCCCTCAGCCCAGCCTCAGAGCTGTCCCAGAAAAGAGCCTGGGGCCAGTCACAGGCAGGAGACAGGTTCTCAGTGCAGGAGTGGGCCCAGCATGAAGGAAGGCGGGCTAGTGACCAGGTATGCAGGTTGTCAGGGTTAACTGGAATAAATGCCCCCATTTACCTAAGGGTGTGTAAGCCCACTGGTGTGATTGTGTCTGTAAGCCACAGGGGGGTGGTGGCAGGAGTATAGTACCCTAGATGTGGGTGTGACAGGCTCAAGAGGTATGGGTGAGCTTTCGGTCACTGTTTCTGTTGGTACAGCTCAGTTTTGATCTCTAGGGCCTTTTGGGGTTCTGGTTGGAGGCTTAGCTGTTATAGTCAGAGGTGAGGTCTGCACTCAGAGTGATGTAGAGGTCAGGGAGGACTCACTGAAGAAGGAGCTTATGAGAGTCTTAGCTTGACTCCACCCAGTGCTGACAGATAGTACTGGACCCCAACAGTGGACACAGCTGTATGTAGAGGGGCTGCAGCTGAGTCTGATGGCTGTATGTAGTGTCTGCTGTGGGTGGGACAATGGTGGGGCACCTCTGGGTTGATGTGACCAGGTGGACGAGCTCTGGAGCCACTGTGGGCTGATGTGTCTCTCCAGGTGTAAACACTGGATGCTGACATGACTATGGAACTGTCTCTGGGATCACGGAGTCATGTTTGCTGGGTTGCCTGGAAGGCATCACTGACTGCACGTCTGAACTCTCTGGGTGTCCTTTGTGTTCCTGTGACCGTGCACACCTTGTAAAAGATGAAGCAGCTGTGACCTTGTATTGTTGCTACATGAACACAAATAACACTACTGAACTCTGGCAATGATACATTATGTTGTGGGTTCTGCATGCGTGCGTGCTTGCGTGCACATATGTATATACACAAAAGCCAGAGGGACAGCAGGTAATTCCCCAATTTCCTCTACCTTCCTACCTGCCTACCTACCTCCCTTCCTTCCTTCCTCCCTCCCTCCCTGCCTCCCTCCCTTTCTTTCTTGGTAGGGCCTCTCTCGAGCCTGGAGCTCTCTGACTCAGCTGGTGTGGCTGAGCAGTGAGCCGGGAGCCCCTCCTTCTCTGCCCCCCAGTGCTAGGGCTGCCACCACACCTGGCTTTACTTGGGCCCCTGGACTCCAAGCTCACACAGCGAACATTTCACTGGCTAAGTCAGTGTCTCAACCTGTGGGGTTTTATTTCACTTTAACTATGACCAAAAGTTTTAAAATATTTATTCATTCATTCACTTATTAGATAGGGTTTCTCAAAGGCATGCATCACTGCCACCTGGCCAAAAACTAAAATTTTTTAAACAGCCAGGGCTACACAGAGAAACCCTGTCTCTAAAAACCAAAACCAAACAAAACGTATTTTAATTTTTATTTATGTGAATGTATGTATGCCTGGATGTCTTTATGTGTATATGTCTGGTGCCCATGAAGGCCAGAGGATGGCGTTGGAGCCCTGTAACTGTAACCTATAATCATAGGTGACTGTGAGTCACCTGATGTAGGTACTGGGACTCTAACCCTGGTCCTCCCCAAGAGCAGCATGCATTCTTTACTGCCCAGCCCCTTTTCTCTCCTCTCCTCTCCTCTCCTCTCCTCTCCCCTCCCCTCCCCTCCCCTCCCCTCCCCTCCCCTCCCCTCCCCTCCTCTCTTCTCTTCTCTTCTCTTCTCTTCTCTTCTCTTCTCTTCTCTCTCTCTCTCTCTCTCTCTCTCTCTCTCTCTCTCTCTCTCTCTTTTTTTTTTTTTTGAGACAGGGTCCCACTATGTAGTTCTAGCTATTCTAGAACTCACTATGTAGACGAGGCTGGACTCAATCTCACAGAGATCTGCCTGCCTTTGCCTCTTGGGTGCTGGATTAAAGGCCTGTGCCACTTGAGGCAGGGTTTGTAGTAGCCTAGCCTGGTCTTAAACTCAGTGAGGCTGAGGGCGGCTTTGACCTCTTGACCCTCCCTCCAGCTGAAGGCTGGGATTATGGGTCTGGAAGCGACACCCACTTTACACAGTGCTGGGAATGGCACCCAACTCTTCATGCATGCAAGGAAAGCACTCTACCAGCTGAACCACTTCTCCAGCCCTAGCCTTCTACAACATTTAAAGACTTTAATCTAACTCTGTCCTGGGAGGAACTCAGGGCCTACACACTGAGTGAGTTTTGTACAACTGGGCTATATCCAAATCCTCTTCTCATTTTTTTTTCTTTTATTGTTTTTTGAAACAAAGTCTCACCAAGTTGCCCAGGCAGGGCTTGGACTTGCTTCAGTCTCCTGAGTAGCAGAAATTATAGGCCTGGACCACTAAACCCAGTAAGGCCCTCCGTTTTTGTTGTTGTTTGTTTGTTTGTTTGTTTTTATCTTTGTTTGATTTCTCAAGACAGGGTTTCTCTGTGTAGCTCTGGCTGTCCTGGAACTCACTCTGTAGACCAGGCTGGTCTAGAACTCACAGAGATCCACCCCGCCCTCTGCCTTCAGAGTGTTGGGATTAAAGGTGTGTGCCACCACTACCTGGCTGTTTTTATTTATTCATATATGAATGTTTTTATCTGGAATGGTTTTTCTTTTTTCTTTTTCTCCCCTGAATTGCAAGTAGCTTTGCTTTTGGTTTTTTTGAGACAAAGCTTTACAATGCAGCCCTGATTGGCCTTGACTCTGTCATACACACACACACACACACACACACACACACACACACACACACACACAAAGAACAACAGAAAAATAGTCTGTAACTGCTGTTGCATTAGTGTGACTGCAGAAAGCTATGGGAGTGACAGCGTGCAGTGTTTGGGTGTTAGTGTGACTGAGTTTCTGGGTTGTCATGTGAGAGATGTTCCTCAGATGTTGTCTGGGAACAGCCATAGCTGTGAACTCGGGTATCTGGTGACGACAGTGTGTGGGGCTTTAGTGTTAATCTAGGTGTAGGAATATCTAGGTACTCCTAATGCCAAAGACAGCTTTGGGTGGCATCGGGGTGACACCACACCTTGGTGTGGCTGTGGGTTTCTCCGGGTGTTAGTGGCCCTGTGAGTCTGGCATTTGCCATGGCTTCTGTTGATCCAGGACAGTATCCTAATGGAGTGCAACTCCAGGTCAGTGAACCCCTGCCTGCCCCCAGCTTTCTGCTCACCGCTCCCGGCTGCAGGGTCAGGCAGTACCACATGTGCATGCAGCTCCTGCAGCTGCTGGTGCAGCAAATCAAGGCGTCGAGCGGAGCCCCGCAGCAGCAGCTCCACAGGGCCCAGGCTGCGGCCCAGGTCAGTGGTGGCTCGCCTCAGGTTCTCAGCGCCCTCCTTCAGCTTCAGCTCCTTGCGGATCTCGCGCTTCAGCCGTTCTCGCTCTAACTCCAGCTGCTGCTGCACCCCAGGGGCTGCCAGGTCTGCCCCAGCCAGGCCCAGCTGCTCCAGCAGCGACCAGCTGCGAGGCTCACTCTGCAGGGGAGGGACCAGACACAGAGGTCAGGGGCCTCACCAGCCTACCGTACCCCAGAATTCCAAGAACAGGGGCCCGATCCTCCTCCAGGACCCTCAGAAACGGCGATATCTGGGCCGGAGAGATGGTTCAGGAGCTAAAGGCCTTTGCTGCCAATCCCGGTGACCTGAGTTCACCCCCCACCCCCCAGGGATCTACATGGTGGAAGGAGAGAACCAACTCCTGAAAATTGTCCTCTGACCTCCACTACAACCCCACACACAAATAAATAAATAGGGGGCTGGAGAAATGGCTCCATTAAAGACATGTGTTGCGCCAGGCAGTGGTGGCACACACCTTTAATCCCAGCACTCGGGAGGCAGAGGCAGGTGGATCTTTGGGAGTTCGAGGCCAGCCTGGTCTACAGAGCGAGTTCCAGGAAAGGCGCAAAGCCACACAGAGAAACTCTGTCTCAGGAAAACAAAAAACAAAAAAACAAGACATGTATTGCTCTTGCAGAGGAACTGAATTCAGTGCCAAGCCTCTAATTCCAGATCTAGGTGGACTTGATGCCTCTGGCCTCTGTAGCACTGGTGTGCATGTGCACACACCCCCACAGACACATATGCATAATAAGAATATAAGTAGATAGATAGATAGATAGATAGATAGATAGATAGATAGGTAGTCAAAGAGTAGTCCAAGAACAAGGCCTCCTTCCTCCCATTTGTACAGGCCAGGCTCGCCACAGGTGGGCCCATACAGGGATTCTGGCAGGAAGGTTCCAGAAAATCCCTCTTTCCTTCCAGTTTCCTGCACCCCTAAACAGGAGGTCCCGAGGGCAGGCTACATGTTTCCTTTGCCAGACTCCAAATCCAGGAGAACCTTAGAGACACGTTCTGCCTTTTCTCCTCTGCGTTCCCAAACCAGGAGGTCCAAGGGCTGGCCCTGCCTCCCTGTCCTCTCTATCTGGAACTCCAAAGAGCAGCGTTCATCTCCTCCACATCTCAAAACCTGAGGGCTGACATGGCACCCAGAAGTTTCACCCTCCACCTGGAGAATTCTCACTTGTACCTCATCTCCTTCCTCCCTTAGTCCCCAGTGTGAGCACCCAGAGCAGGACTCCAGCCCCAGCCACTTGCTGCTGCCCATCCCATGGAGACCCTAGCTCCCACCTTAAGCTCCAGCTCCAGCTCCAAAGGGGGATCAGCAGCCATCTGGTCCTGGGTCTGGTCTGAGGGCCACGCCCTCTTCCTGAACCCCAGCCCTGCCAGGGCCTCTGAACTGCCACTTCCTCTTTCCTGCCACCTCCCAGCATCCTCTGCGCCAGGGCAGCTCTAGGGCATGGGGTTTTTTGTTCTGTTTTGGGGTTTTTGTTGTTATTTTTGGGGGGGATTGTTTTGTTTTGTTTTGTTTTGTTTTGTTTTGTTTGAGACAGAGTCTCTCTATGTAGCCCTGGCTGTCCTGGAATTCATGATGGAGACCAGGGTGGCCTGAAACTCACAGAGATCCACCTGCTTCTGCCTCCTGGATGCTGGGATTAAAGGCGTGTGCCATGTAAGAGGTTCTTCCCAAATTACTCCCTAAATGGCTATGCCTGCTTCTCTGGAGGCAAGCCAGGGACAGGCAGCCCTCAGTTCCTGACCTGAGAGCACACCCTGGGCATAGAAACCCACAGCATGTATGCAGCAGTCAGGCTCACACATGCACACACAGCACAGGCTCATGTACATGTCACAGCTAGTTTCAGCTGTCAACTTGACACCTGGGGAGAGGGGACCTCAGCTGAGGAACTGCCTCTGTCAGACTGGCTGGTGGGCATGTCTGTGGGGCATTCTCTTGATTGCTAACTGATGTAGGGGGGCCCGGCCCTCTGTGAGTAGTGCCATCACTGGGCAGGTGAGCCTAGACTGTACAAGAAAAGGAGCTGAGCGAGCCAGAGGAAGTGAGCCAGTAAACAACGTTCCTCTGTGGCTTTGCTTTAAGCTCCTGTCTTGAGCTCCAGCCCCGACTTCACTGTGATGGACTATAATGTATGAGACCGAATAAAGCCTTTCTTCTCCAAGTTGCTTTTGGTCAGTCTTTCACCACAGCGACAGAAAGCAAACCAGACCAATCCCCACCTGCAGGGATGTGTGGGTAGAACATGGGGTCACAGGGTACGCAGCTTCTAGCTCTGCAGGTCTGTGCCTTGCTCACTGTGTGCACAGACTACTGACTCACATAAACGTGCACGTCTCTACCCGCAGGTGTATGCCTGGAATACAGGCTCATGTGTACACAGAGTAGTCCCACACATACTGCACTCCCATCCATCTGAGCACACAGGTGGAACGCAGGCTCAGAAGTGTGGGCACTCCCGTGCCTGCCTGGACCCTTGGACACGAAACCGCTGTGATCTCTAGTTTGAGACCTCCCTCTAGAAGCCGCTCGGACTCACTCCTCCTGCCAAGTGGTCACAGCCCACAGCTTATGCACATGAATGTGCTCACACTTTTTGTCTTTGTTTGTTTGTTTTGAGGTCTGGGGCTTGTACATGCTCACACTTCTTTTCCTTTTTTTTTTTCAGGTGCACCGCCCATACCCCCACAGCAGCCCTGAGGTCCCTCAGGCCCTCAGTCTCGGTACTCTCTGTTCATGTCTTGCCCCTTGTCCCCGACTTCCCCTTAAGGATCAGAACAGTCAGTTCTGTAGCAGTGTGTGTGTGTGTGTGTGTGTGTGTGTGTGTGTGTGTGTGTGCGCTTCCTGTAGACAGGCAGCATCAACTTCCTGCTTCCTCCTCCCCAGATGTCCACCAGCACTGATCACAGCCTGGAGGCCTAGGGGATCCACCTGGCCTAGTAGTAGCTCCTGAAGCTAACACCAGGAGGAGACAGCCCTGAGTGGCCCCAAACAGCAACTGCTTGCCAAATATACACTGAATCTCAACTATGGGTGATAGCAGTTGCTAAACTGTACACATCAGGGACAAGGTAGATATGAGAACATTCTATTTCCCACTGCTCTAAAAATATCGTATTTTAAAATAGTAGTAGTTGCTGAAGAGATGGTTCAGCAGTTAAGGGCTCACACTGCTCTTCCAGAGGACCTGAGTTCAGGTCTAGTAGCCCTGCCAGATGGCTCAAGAATGCCTGTAACTTCAGTTCCAGGTGGATCTGATGTCTCTGGCTTCTGTGGGCATATGTACATGCCCCCTAACATATATAACTAAGACAAAGGGGTTGGGGATTTAGCTCAGTGGTAGAGCGCTTGCCTAGCAAGCACAAGGCCCTGGGTTCAGTCCTCAACTCTGGGGGGGGGGGGGGAGAAGGACCAATAACTTTAGCCGGGCGGTGGTGGTGGCGGCGCACGCCTGTAATCCCAGCACTCGGGAGGCAGAGGCAGGTGGATCTCTGTGAGTTCGAGGCCAGCCTGGTCTACAGAGCTAGTCCAGGACAGGCTCCAAAGCTACAGAGAAACCCTGTCTCAAAAAACCAAAACAATAAAAATAAAAAATGAATAAATAAAAACAATAAAATCAATGAAAGTAGTAGTAGTGGTGGATGATGCAAGCACAGGCAGTAGGTGGAGCTTGGTAGCATGTCCAACTCTATCTCCAAAGCAACAATAACAGCAGCTACTACAATCCCGTCCAGGGCTCAGCTAATGCATTCCACATTCATGACAGGTGTTACTTGTTTTGATCTGCTTCACATTGGTTTGTGCTGGGATCTCATGTAACCCAGAGCAGCTTTGAATTCAATACACACCTAAGGCTGGCCTTGAACTCCTGACCTGCTTCCCCTTTGCCAGTGCTAGAACCTAGCACAGCAAGATGCAGATGCTACAGATAGATACATAGGCAGATATCAAACTATCTTCAAAATGAAGAAACTGAGGACCAGCGAGGCTTGTTGCCACACGCCTTTAATCCCAGCACTCAGGAAGTGGGGCAGGAGATCTCTGTGAGTTCCAGGCCAGCCTGGTCTGCACAGTGACACCCTGTCTCAAAAATCCCCACCAAGAACAAAAACAGGAAGAATAGAAGAAAGGCAGAAACTAGCTGAGGCCCTTTGCCCAAGGCCCCACAGCCAGCAGGAGACAGGGCCAAGCTTCCCAACACTAGCTGAGAGGAATCCTGTGTCCATCACACCTTGCAGCTGTGAGCCAAGTCCTCTGAGGCTCTTAAGTCCCTGGAGGGTAGCTGAGACTGCAGGCTGAGAGCACAGAGGTTGTCTTGTCATCTCCTCTTTCTATATCTGAGTGGTCACCATGGGGGAAACTGAGGCTGGCTCTCAGTGAAGGTGTGGGGTTGTTTTCTCATCATTTCTAGAAATACATGTCCATGTCTGGGGTTGTGGTATATGGAGACACCTGTCAAATGGAAGCCACTACTGCTCAACATCCTGAGGTGCACAGGACAGCCCCCACCACAAGATGATCCAGGCCCAAATGCCATTGCCGGGGTCTGGGGAAGGGGCATGGGCTCCCAGCTTGGATTGCCAAGCTCCACGGTCACAGGTAAAGACGTCACAGAAGTCCTTAGAGCACTGGCTGAGGCTCCACCTCTCTCCTCATAACCATTCATAACCCCACTCCCTCCTCCAAAACAGAAACAAGACTCAGAAAGAAAAAAGACATTTGACCCAAGAGTTGGTCAGAGAAGACAGACAGCATTGAGATTGAAACCCAGCCTCACTGAACAACACTCCGATGTGACCAGGCCCCACCCACTGTCCCCCACCAGCACCCCCACCACCAGCAGGCAAAGCAGGTACACAGCCAGGAGCAGGGCCAGCTCAAACGGGGAGCATACAGGCAGAGGAAGAGTGAAGGCCCTGGGCCCCACCTCCAGCAGAGGAGGCCTGAGACTATGTAAAGCATGCAGGGAAGGAGGCAGGGCCCCCTGGGTCCTCCTCCCCTGGGTGATTCACTTCTGCCCAGGGACAAGGAGTCACTTGAGGGCAGTGGGGCAAACGCCTGGCCTGGTCTTTAAGAATCAGAACTTGGGCCTCTCCACCTGCCCTCACAGACCTGCAGACACCAGACCAAGAACTCTCACCTTAAGGAACCCTTCTTGGCAAAGTTGCTAGGGATCCAGAACCCCACATCCTGAGATTTCAATGCCTGGGGCGTTTCCAGAATCTAGACAGGACATCCGTTTGCCAGACACAGAACAGACAGGCATGGAGGTAGTGGGACA